>NC_142612.1:45442131-45745162 GCF_059453375.1 Lepisosteus platostomus | reverse complement strand
GTGTTGTTATGTCCTCTTATTTTATATTATTATATTTGCCTGTTTGTTATTTTTTTCTCTTCTTCCATTCTTTTTATTATCAAGTAAGTTGATATCAGGCTTTTTGACCACTTCTGCATTGGATTAATTTTTGCCAACAGATAGGTCAGCAAACCTATTTTAACACAGAAGGAAATTATGCTGAGGGGTTTGAATTTGACCTTGGCAGTCTCCCCATGGGAAATTAGTTAAAAAAAAATCAGTTTGGGGCTGAAGACTTTAAGAGTGGGTCTGAGGTGGAGAAGAGGGGCCTAAGGCAAGGGTGTCCACACTTTTGTAGCTTAGAATCTACGTTTGTATTTGGCAAGTCAACAAGATCTACTGATTGGTATTTTTTTAATTCAATAACTTTTTTCATTTATTACAAAAGAATGTCTTTGTGAATAAGTCAATATTAACTTTGCACATCCGGACTTTTATCCCACTCTTCCTTGCAAATACGTTTAAGCTCCTTCAAACTGCCAGGACATTTAATGTGCACAGCCCTCTTTAGGTCATTCCACAGGCTGTCTATTGGATTGAGGCCTGGGCTCTGACTGGGCCATTCCAAGACTTTGATCTTCCTTTTCTGAAGCAATTTCTTGGTTGACTTGGATGTGTGCTTTGGGGCATTATCATGTAGGAAGTTGAAATACCTCTCCATCTTCAGCTTTCTGAGAGAGGCCAGCAGGTTTGGTGCCAAAATATATTGATATTTGCAGCTAGTTATTATCCCATCTATCTTGGCTAAAGCCCCTGTGCCAGCTGAACAGAGGCAGCCCCAAAGGATGATGCTGCCACAACAATGCTTCACAGTAAGTGTGGTGTTCTTTGGATGATGGGCTGTATTGTCTTTGCGCCAAACATATCTTTCAGAATTAAGGCCAAAAAGTTTAACCTTTGTCTCATCAGACTATAAGACATTTCTCCACATAGTTTGGGGGTGATTAGACGGGCTTGGATGTTCTTTTTTGTGAAAAATGGCTTCCGTCTTGCCACCCTACCCCATAGCCCAGACATGTGCATAATACATGAGATTATTAAATATTAATTTAGGAACATAAACATATTATGTAAAGTGTATGTTGCTGTTATTGGTATTTTAAAGAAAAAATACACACCAATATTCAATTTCTCCTAAAGTATATTGACTTTTTTTATATTTCAAAATAACACGTTCGTACTGTATGTACAGTACACAGCGGTACCGCAGGTTGAACTGTAGGGCGCAAGTCCACCCAAACCCAAAAGCCCAACATATTAATGTGCATTCGCCTGACGCTGTGTGGTTTTCATCACTCTCTGCGGGAGTAGTTTATTAATGTAACTACTACATTACTACATAACTATTAATGTACTACAGAGCTCAGCATAATAGCTATGTTTGAAAACCAAGAAGACAGGAAGGAAAAGTGCACCTTTCCTCAGGATAACTCCCCTCAGAAAGAAAAATAAGTACCAGTTTCAATATGCCAAAAAAACAGTGTGTCTTGAATAGGTGTTAAATTTCAGAACCTATGTGAAACTGAAATGAAACACTGGAAAACCAAAAATTACTGGAAGCAGCTTATTAACTATTGCCAGATAAACAAAGCCAAAGTCCTTATTATTGGGCCAAATAAAGTTAATGATCATGACCAAATTCCCCTCTCATGGTCTTTACCTCTTATGGCCTCCTAAAAATCCCTGTCTGTTAACCTGTTAAGCGCTTTGAGCAAAGCGTCCAGAGCTATATAAGTGTAAAGAATTATTATTATTGCTGTTAGAATTATTGCTAAGCAAGGAAGCATCTGTCTTTATTACAGCTGTCTGGAGAAACTGGCTGGAATTAAACTGTCTGAAATAATATGGAGGCTCCCCAGTGGAAATAGACTGTCTGAAAATGGCAGCAGAAAATGGTAAAAAAATTACGAGCCAGAATAAAGCAGTGAGGGGTGAATGGCCCATCTGATTCAGAGTCTGTACTACAAAGCTTAGTACAGTGTGCTAATCTCTATGTCAGAGCACTGACATTAGCAGGGAAAAGCATTAAATTGTCTAATTAATTGCCAGATTGAGATTGGGAGGGTCCGTCAGATTGAAACATTCGTGGCCTTTTTGAGCAGCTGTTATGTGCTAGTTGTCTGGGGTAACATTGGGACACAAGCCGCTGCCTCCCTAGACATAACAACATTTTGTTTCATTTCATACAATCTAAATGATAGAAGAAAACCTAAAATAACATGAAAACACATTTTTTCATTTTCATTAACAAAAAAATAATAGCACATTCCATCAGACTGAATTGTGTTATTACTTAACAAATTTGTAAATCAGAGGAAATGAGTGTCTCTTTGTTTGGAGCAACTGTTTTATTCAATCACAAATTATCTTCCAATTATAAAATGTTAGCCTTGTGCATTGCTGATTCACCATGTCGCTAATGCTTTCCCGAAGATTAGAAGGTAAGGTTCTTTTGCCTCTAGACCCGTGCTCCATTTTTGCTAGTTTGTGCTGTAAGAAGTAACATTTGTGCTGTAGTGGGTGGTGTAAGCCTGGAGTCCTGTAGCTCCCAAAGAACATATTCACAATGTCAAGACAGTACATAAAAATAAAATTAAGAAGTTCTGGTTTACTGAGGGTTATTCTCTCAACTAAACATTCAAACCACCTCTAGGGTGTTCCTTCCCAAGGAGAAAAATACAAAATAATAACAAAACATGAGTTCAATAAGTGCTGTGGCAAAACACCACTTTCTTCACAAGCACTGTTTGACTTCAGTACACCAACACATCAAACTCCTACAAGGACAAGTACTTTCCCCATCTCTAATGTACTGATGTAAAGAAGAAATGCATTTTCTGAAATGAGAATACTATAAATATAGCTTACTGTATGTACTTTCACAAAACGTTGTCCATTTGTTTTAAGCCCTCTGACCAGCAATACAGCTTTCTTCACAAGCACTGTTTGACTTCAGTACACCAACACATCAAACTCCTACAAGGACAAGTACTTTCCCCATCTCTAATGTACTGTTGTCCATTTGTTTTAAGCCCTCTGACCAGCAATACAGCTCGTGTCCCAACTGCAGGGAAGATTTCAGCAGACTGGCAGGACAGATGACAGTCCAAGATCTGGTCGCCACCGAGTGACCACACCAGAGCAGGACCGACATATCAGACTGGTCCATCTGAGAGATTGTTTCAGATCTGCCGCCCATACTGCTGCTGAAACTGCCGGCAGACACAATGCCTGCATCAGTGACAGGACAGAGAGGCTCCATGCTGCTGGACCTAGAGCAAGGCGACCTGTCAGAGGCCCCCTGCTCACATCTCCTAGACATCACGCCCGACTGGCTTGGGCCATACAGAGGCTGCAATGGACTCGTCAGCAGTGGCAACAGGTCCTCTTCACGGATGACTCACTCTTCAGCCTGTTCCACGCAAATGGGAGGGCCAGAGTGTGGAGGTGGAGGTGTTGTATTTATTTTTCCATCAGTACAGATGCAGCCATGCAAAATGGGTGGGGTATTTCGCAGTATACCTCGGTGGGCGTGTCGCATCAAAACGCAGTATCACGCAGTATCGTGCGGTGTATCGTGTCATTTGATGTCATACCGGAAAGTATCCAGAATCACCTTGTAAAACCACCAGGAGGAGCCAATAAAGCTTAACCTCTCATGTACAGCATTTGAGCTTTTAAATTTAAACTACTGTATTACAGCATGTTAATCATCAGTCATTCAAAAGTTGGTATATTTTATGAAAGCAAGATTGCTCAGTTAGGCAAAAGTACACAATCTACCTTTACCATAAATATTTTAATTATGCAGAAATATTTTATGCATCAAAGCCTTTACCGAAGATATTACTCATATTATTAATAATGAATGACCTTGGACAAGCTGTAAACTCAAAGTATTACGCTGGTCCACATTATTTGTAACCGTCATTTTCAATGAAAAGACTTTAATTTTTCATCAACAAAAAGTAACAACACAGCATTCCATTGATCTAATTAACAAGGACGTGACATAAGCTAGCCAATATGATAAAGGAATAAATTACTTTTTTTGTTTATTTCTTTAGCACATTTATTTGAACATTTCCATCGATTGTACAAGCACTGAAAAACTGTCCAATCCCTAGTTGTCGGGCATTTTCTTTTAGTATAACAGACACAAAAACTCCCTCGCTTTTAACAGAGCGTTTCAAAATTCTAACAACAAAAATTATTTCAACTGCGACACTTATCATTCAACCAGAGCTCAAAATATCACAAGGATCCTCAAGAGCACAACAAAGACTGTTTTAAAGGATACTTGTACCAGATACATGAAAATCCAAACTTTTTTATCTACGTCTTACATAAGCATGAATCTAAATAAATTAATCATTATATTAATTTAAGGATCTAAATGTCCAAATCTATGTATCTATATAGCTGGTAGTATTACTGTATTTCACTTTCTTTGTAAACACGTTTTGTTAACACCCGAATCGCAGGTGGATTCTGTTTTTTGGTCTGTTATGGTCTGTAGCTCAAATCCTGCTTAACTAAAAATTAGACGCATGAAGAGTATTATTGGACAATGTTGTGAGGCTCTGGCGAAATTTCTTTGTAAACTGACCAGTTATAGAGGAGACAGGTTGTGTTTCGCTTCTTTTGACACTTGTAAATAAAAACATTCCAATGTTAATGCGACACGGAAGATAATGTGGTGTATTGTTCATTAGTGAAAAGATTTAATCATTTAATCTCTCTACTGTGCACATTGTAATCCACTTAGTATTGAATCCACTTAGTCATAAAGGTCATAAATGATATTAATTTAGGAACATAAACATATTATGTAAAGTGTATGTTGCTGTTATTGGTATTTTAAAGAAAAAATACACACCAATACTGAATTTCTCCTAAAGTATATTGACTTTTTTTATATTTCAAAATAACACGTTCGTACTGTATGTACAGTACACAGCGGTACCGCAGGTTGAACTGTAGGGCGCAAGTCCACCCAAACCCAAAAGCCCAACATATTAATGTGCATTCGCCTGACGCTGTGTGGTTTTCATCACTCCAGGGCTTTAAAGAGAGGGCGCGCCAAAATGTTTCGGTGCCGTCGTCTGCGCTTTAAAGGTACCCCTGTCGCGGAAGAATTTGACCTCGGAACGTTCACCAAGCGTAATTATTGTATCTCATTGCACTTTGACAGATTGTCTTTAAATCAATTGTTGTCAGAATATCCCCACCTCCAAACAAGAACAAAATTGCAACAATTTTATTAACTGGCTGTTTCAGTAACCTGAAGTATATATCTAAAGTAATAATTTAACAATATATGTAAATGTTTTAATATATGTTTATGTTGTGAATGTCTGTAGATTGTATCTTATTTTTAGTTTTTGTTTTGTTTCAAATGGCCTTGCAGATCAGATACTGTATCAAGAAACAAAACAATTATCGCGCCCAGCTCCTCAATGGAATCACTTTAACATGCTAATGCGTTGGTGTAACACTCTGTGTCTACAGTACATTGTGAACAAACCGGTTTCACAGGTATTTTCAACCCCCAACCAATGTTGTTTCATCGGTTGTTATCCTGTAAAGCGCTTTGAGGAGCCACCTTTAAAGGCGCTATATAAAATAAAGTTTATTATTATTATTACTATTATTAATATTGATCATATTTTTCCTCCCAGAACTTGTAAATTGTTGTTGTTGTTGTCATTGCTGCTGTTATCCTGTAAAGCGCTTTGAGAAGCATACTGTCCAGCTTGTCAGGTGCATTCTCTTGTAAAATAATAAGTAAAGCTTTGGTGTTATTAGTGCTCCACTTACAGCAACCCAATGTAAATACATTTTGTCTCCAAATCCACCACCACTTGTATGAATCATAGCCCTGCCAAATGATGCAAATTAGGCTGCAATGGTTGTGTTCAGGAATTATTCAGTATGGCATCTCCATGTTCAAGTAAACACTGCTCTGTGTGCAAATGTAAATGCATTTAAAAAAGGTTTTTTTTTTAAAAGCCACCTTTAAAGGCACTATATAAAATAATGTTTTTTATTATTATTATTAATATTGATGATTTTCTTCCTCCCAGGACTTGAAAAAATGTTGTTGTTGTTGTTATCCTGTAAAGCGCTTTGAGAAGCATACTGTCCAGCATATTGTATTTCATTGCACTTTGACAGATTGTCTTATAAACACTTGTTGTTAGAATATCCCCCAAGAGGATATTCCCCCCAAGAGGATATAGAGGATATCCCCCAAGAGGTATCCAGGTAACAGTGAAACGGGCGTACAGTCTGGGGAGATCGCCCGTTTTCCATGTAAATGGTTCCCTGGTTCCGCACCCCTGGGTGTTTCTCTCTCTCTCTCGAGTATTGCTGGTGGGTGGTGACGGAGAAGAAATAAAGCTCAGTTTTTAACTCCACATGTCTGAGTCTCTGTGTTCGTCCTCAACAAACCCAAATTCATTACATTTGGTGTCAGAAGGTATCTGTGCCGAGATATTGTTAAAGACTATGGCACGCAATGAACCATTAATAGCGTGGAATGAAAAAGGAGAATTTGTGTACAAGGGGTCACCCGTTGAGGGCTCTCACATGATTGATATTGTCAGAGCTCTCACACAGCAGCAACCAGTTGCGGCCGGTAAGAAGCTAAAAGGTTGGGATGTATTTATGGAGGCTATGGCCGAAATCTATGTACCGGGCACCTTGCTAGCCAACGCTGGTAACCGAGAGCCACTTGAAAAACTCAAGTCTGCTCCCCTGGAGTGTGCAGCGTCTGTCAAAACTTTAAAACCCCCTGTAGAGATGTCGACTGCCGACCTGGCCTCTTAGATAACTGCAGAAACGTCTAGGAGATGATCATTAATACCGAGACCCACATGGTTGTCTTTGTAACATTATTTCTTTCACCTGAGGGTATGTGTGTTTGTGATAAATGACTTGACTTGAAATGTATATTTAAAAATGTAAGCATTATAGTTGTGGTAAAAATGTTTGTGATAAATGACTTGACTTGAAATATATATTTAAAAGCATAAGCATTATAGTTGCGGTAAAAATGTTTGTAATAAATGACTTGGATGCAATGTGTATTAAAAAAAGCTTGAACAATATAACCTTATATAACCGTGAATGTATAATAAAAATATTGTATTGATTTTAATTCGTATTTTGGGTTCTTTTAAAAAAAAATAATAACCACACAGACAATGAATTGGTTAGAATTCATTTTTATTTTAGACGAGCGATTAACATTTATGGCATGTTTTAAATTGTCGTAAGCACACACATAATTGAACATTCGTATTTTCAAATGGCTTAAAAGGGTACAGGGGTCTCTAAAATTCTAAAATGTGTCTAAAAGATAAGCCTTTGCATCTATGGTATAGAAAAAAGACACAATGTAGTCTGCAGGTCACTGCAAAAGTATCCTGCAATTGTCTGATCTTGTAAAATATGGAATTAGCATTTCTGTTTAAGAAATCAATAATGTTCTTGGGAAAGAAAAAAGGATCCGGGTGAAAATCCATAGGAGTAGAAAAATTCTGCTCTGTCATCATCTGGTAGGTAAATAGCGAGCCATTGTTCGCCGGGGAGGTCGTGTGGGTGAGTATTAACTATTAAACTCAAAGGTCGCCGCTCTAGTCTCTTGATCGGCAGTGCATCGCTTGGGAACACACCTAGAAAACTGTCTCTGGTGTAGAGATCTTGGGTTAGAATGTCTTCCAGCTGTTTGGTGTTCATCTTTATTTGGCCCCCGTTTTTTTAGCTGAAGTCGTAAATGATGTAGCGGCGAGGCTTATTAAAATACAGGAATTTAGTTTTTTGCTCCCTTGCCAGTGAGGCCCCATCTTTCTCTTCATCTCTGTGGTGCAGCCACAGAGAAGCTATTCATGAAGGCTGATTTAAGGTTTTCTTTTGATAAGGGACAGTCCCCAAATGGGAATACACTTAGCTAAGCCTGGCTATCATGATCAATGGTCATCCACTGGCACCTATCTGTCTAGGGAGTGCCAGATGGACATCTGGACTGCATTCCTAAGTGTCAGGAGTAAGTGACTCATATCTCACCTTGATCAACCAATCAGGGACTGGTAGGCCCGAGTAACCCACGTGGGTCTCTGATGCCCATGAAACTTTCAACCAATGAACGAGCTGAAGTTCCTCCAGGTAAAAACAGGCAACACAGAGCCCCTAGAAGAATTCCAGGGGTGCGAGACAATTCCAGGGCAGGACGGCCCTCAGGCCGGAACAGTTCCTAAGGGCAGGACATTCTCACAGCGCGCCTCCTGACCATCCTGAGACTCAGCCCGGACCACCACGTAACTGCCAGTGTGTCCGAGTGCCAGAACTTTCCGTTGTTTTAAGAGTCAAGAGCGGAGGTTGCCACGAGTAACCAAAGGATCCACCCGAGGTTAGCATCAGCAGCAAACCTAGTGAACAGGTCGGAACTGTGGACAGCTGAATCAGTATTCAGAACTAGCGCTTCATCAGGAACGAACCGGTTCTCTTCCTGACCTGCTGGGACCCACAGTCATCTTTTCTCCTGTGCAAAAACCTCGCTAGTTAAAGCCAAAACTAACTAGCCGGTCTTCAGTGAGCATCAGCAGCGCACCGTCGCAAGCCTGAAAATTAGACTTCTAAGCAACAGGGGTTTATGGCAGGAAAGGGGGTTAACTGATAAGAATTCCAGATGCGAGCTAGGAACCCCCTGGGTGTAATCTTAAACTGACCATTTGGTCAGGACCTCGTAAACTGGCCAAATACCATGAACCCCCCTCTTTACCATCAGACCGAGTGACGTCAGAAACGGAGAAGAAAATACTATATAACCCAAAAGTTTGTACCGGTACGGGGAACAATACTTCGATTTTGTTGTTTCTTGCGGGAAACAAGACTTCGGCTTTATTGTTCCTTGCATGCAATAAACTCATCTGTTTTACTTCATCTCGGGATCAAGTACCTTATTCTTTCTGTTACAACAAATTTGGCGTAGTCGGCAGATGCTCCAGAAGGCGCAGAACTTTCCATCGGCAGGAGAGACGGTCAGCGCTCACATTACTAAGAGGTAAGGACTCCTCTTTTTAAAAAAAAAAAGTCCCGACTCTCTCTGACCAATTGGGATGTCTCTGCTCCCTGCAAGAATCGCCCGAGATGACGGAGTAAACGTGAGTTCCTGAATTCCTCTGACCCGGGGAAGACACCGGTGTATGTAATGGGTGGTTTGCTGTAAGCCCAGAATTTGGTCTGGCAGGCGGTCCGCGGTATTGTGTACAGGTGTTCGAAGCTGGTGTATGCCTTAATTGCGCGTGGAGTTTTTGAACGGGTTTTGGACCTTTACCGCGAAGTTCAGGAATGGTGTGGGCCTTAATTGCGCCCGGAGTTCTGAAGTTCAGGACTGGTTTGGGCCTTAATTGCACCCGGAGTTCTGAGGCTCAGGATCGGTGTGGGCCTTAATTGTGCCCGGGGTTCTGGAGCAAGTGGTGCATTAAATGCACGTAATTCAGGACTGGTGTGGGCCTTAATTGCGCCCGGGGTTCTGGAGCTAAGTGGTGCATTAAATGCACGTAATTCAGGACTGGTGTGGGCCTTAATTGCGCACGGAGTTCTGAGGCTCAGGATCTGTGTGGGCCTTAATTGCACCCTGGGTTCTGGAGCTGAGTGGTGCATTAAATGCACGTATAATCCAGGATTGGTGTGGGCCTTAATTGCGCCCGGGGTCCAGAGATTAGCTACGCCTTGATCGTGCATGGATTGGCGTGGCGTGGTTTTTAGTTTTAAAGGAAACAGAAGTAGGAGATATATATATGTATGTTTTTGGTGTTTTCCTTGTTTGTGAAATACATATACACACGCACGACACTAACATAAACACACCTCATAATAAAAGAGCAAAGCATTAATTAGCAGGATTTAAAGGACGTTGAGACCTGAGAATCGCCCTGATTGAGCTCAGTGTGTAAGTCCACCCCGGGGTAAAAGCAGCGATGCTGGCGTTTTGGGGATGGTGAATTACTGATCAAGAAAGGGGGTTTTTGAGGTCTCGTTCCTTACCTGTGAACAGTGTGGTGTAAGTCCTCTCTAAAGTCTCTGAGAGGCATTTAGATCTGGAGGTAACAGATGCCCTTGGCTGAATGAGTGCAGGAATGCACAGGTTTTTCAAGTGAAAGCATCCCCTTACTGTATGAGCTGTTACCTCACACACGACAAAAGTAAAAGAGACCGAACATGTGTGCTAACTGATGGTTTGAGAAAGTGGTGGAAGGGTCCGTTTATATATCGGAAAAGTGTAAGTTGACGGAAAAAAAAAGGAGAAAAATATGCGAAAAGTTGAGTTTGTCAGAGGGAGTCTGGGGCGAAGACGCCTGTAAAGAAAGCATATGCGTATTGATCGGCAAAAGCACAAGCATGTAGCTCCCACCCTGGTGCACGGCCGGCACCAGTGGTGGCAGATACATGAGAAAAAAAAAAGAAATTGGGATGTGACTTCTTAAAAGTGTGTTTACGGGGAAAACGAAAAACCCGGAAGAAAAGATACTTTACTTGTTACGAAAGAGTATAAACAAAAGCGAAAAGAGGCAGTGCAGGAGAATCAGAAACTAAATGAAGAATTAGTTCCTGGTCGCACTGCACTAGTTAATGTGTTACAACCGTCAACTTAATTATATCTTGCTCTCCCATAGGGGAACAGACAGGCAGGAAATGAAAATAATTGGGATCAATTCCCACAGTGACCATATGGAGACGGGGGGTCCGAGTGGGATGACACCTGGTACGAGTGTAATAGAGACGGAACAGGGACTCCCTTCTTAAAGGTAGGGCGCCCGCAGATCTGTACTGTACTCTCACCCGAAGTGGGAAAGGACTTGATGTAGCGGGGGCTGGTGCTGTTGATGACAGCGTCACTCTAAGTGTCTCGCACCCCGTCGAGGGGGTCCGCACTCGCACCTATCTTCCCTGATTCCCCCATACAATCAAATCCAAAACCGGAAGATATTGACCGGTGGGCTAAAGTACCGCACCCGAAATTAGGAATGCAGAGAACCTGGAGTGCGCTTCAGGAATTAAAAGGATTCATGTAGAAGTGAAACAAGAATACAGCACATTGTAGTACGAAAAGAAAAACATATTGTCGATGTGTATGTGTGTTTTATGAATTTGTGTGCCGGCATGTATGTGTGTAACTGTGAGTTTTGGTATACTAAATGACGGTGCGAGTGTGTTTAGCCAGCGGGACAGGCTAGAGACGTAACTAAAGAGACTTGACGAAAATCAACTTAAAGAGATTGGAAAATATAAGAGCGTCTGAAACGTATAAGTACAGTACAGGTGGACATAAAAGTAGTTAGATTAACAGTTTTTGTATTTTTATACAATTAGTTGCAATAGTGGAAACAATTTGGATTTATTTGAATGTCTCGAAACCAGACATGCTGAAACGCTGTAGGTTTAGAATCGAGACTGGGGAGAATAACGTCTTGTGAGAAGATCTGTTTACCTTATGATTAGATCCTGTAAATCCCTTGTAGCCTCCCTAAGTCTGTCCTAGTCCAGTGGATAAAAATGTACTGTTAATGGAGTGTTGTTTTCTCTGTTAGGGGATACTGGAGCACTACTGTCATGCTTGTTTCACTCCTCTGTTCAACAGTGTGCTATAGAGTAATGTATATGGGGAGACAGCAGGAAGCCACAGGAGTATTGGGGCTGCAAGTTTTACTTGCCGAGTACCAGATTTTAATGGGTGCTTTTATCCCAGATCTATTGGGTTGGAATATTATGCATTACAAAGAATGACTATCCAGAACAGGGTAACACGTGGCTTCAACTGACTGTGATAACTCAGTATGTTGATGGTATTCTGAGTGCTTCCCCTGACGAGGAAACCCACAAGTCTGAGTTGCTTCAGCTTTAGAGTGTCTAATAGAAGCAGTTATGATAAGGCCCTTTTGTGTCTAGCACTGTGAAATTTTAACAGGGCCTGGATGCAATGTTTTTATGGGGTGAGCACAACTCTTAACAGATCTGCTTAAGGGAGGAGTGCAGTACAAGGACAAGATTGCCTTGGTTCCAGCAGCAAAAGCCGCCTGTAATAATTTGAAACAAGCTCTCTTACAGGTGCTGAGACTGGGGTTTCCTCAGATGGATCAACCATTCCTTTGTATGTAAGTGTGGACAAAGGGTTCTGGGCAGCTGTGCTGATGCAGGAGCATGGAGGTAGGCACTATTATACCATTAGATACTGTAGCCAAAGGGTGGGGGACCGTGAAAATTTAAGAAAATGTAATACTGTTTACTGATGGGTCCTCTCTGATGCATGAGGGAGAACAGAGAACAGGCTGAGCTGTTACAACAGAATTCAAGGTGCTAACAATCAGAAAAATGCCCCTCCACTGCCTCAGCGCAGCAAGCCAGTTAAGAGCACTGATGGAAGATTGTAAAAAGAAAGATGTTAAAGGGTTACTGTAGATGTATATAATGTATGTATTTGTTGCATGTAGGCCACAATTCTGGATGGCTATGGAGAAATTATATTCTCTCACAACGGCAGGGACTCCAGTTAAGAATACTGGGCTTGTCTCTGAACTTATTTGAAGTTTTACAGCTGCCGACGGAAGCAGCTTGAGTAACGTGTAAATAACACAATAAATAAAGAATTCCAGTAACTCAAGGTAACAACCATGCAGATGCAGATGCCAGACGAGCGGCACTGGGAGAGCGGGAGTCTTGAGACCCCTGTGAAACCTCTATTGGGGAAAAGGGGGAATTCAGGTTGAGACCTTTAATAGATGTTTAATAGTGGTTAGAACAAATGTGTAAAGAATGTGGGGTTGTATGATGATGGGATGTGGGCTGGCACATACCCAAGTGTATGACAAAGATGATCCCGTGGTACAGACTGGCCTGCCCCTTGGATACTGATCTAGGGGCATACTACACTGGGAAGGTGTGCCAGGCTGTAATTGCCTTACTAGGGGTAAGTTGGAAGTCACATTGCCCCCATCACCCACAGTCTGAAAGACCAACTAAGGAAATATCAACTGAAGGAACACCGTGGGTAGATGCTCTACCTGCAGTCCTGTGCAGTTTACGGGCTGGAGCAAACGGAACTGTGAGACTGAGCCCATTTGAGATCATCACGGGCAGCCAAAGAAACTCCCTGGAGGCCAAGTTTGGCTAACGCACTGATGAATTAACTCTCTATTAAAGTATTGTAGGTTTGTTTATGTATTGTTCTCCAGTCATTGTTTACACGTCTGTATTGTTTACATTTAAACTGTCTACATGTTTACTTGCACATTGTCTATTGTTTGTTTGTACATTGTCTTGATGCACTGTTTGCACTTTGTTTTGTTTTTTACACTTGTTTTACAATCGAGAGACTTTCTGTAAGTAAGAATTCCATTGTATCAGTACCGGTTACATATGGCAATAAAGTTCAAGTTCAAATTCAACTGAAGCGGTGCACAGGGCTCGTGAACAGGTGCCGGACGCTTGGGGACCTCCAGCAGAGGGGAGACACGACCGGATAGCTGGCGAGTGGGTGTAGGTGAAGAAGAGATACCCTGCCAGACGTTACAATCCTGCTGGGAGGGACCATATCAAGTGCCACTAACTACTGATTGTGCCATCTGAGTGACAGGATGAGATCGCTGGATCCGCGCATCGCACTTTCACCGACCCACGGCACCAGAGACTGAGTGAACAGAAAGAAGGATGTTGTTACCGTTTCTGTGTCTGATGCTTCTGTAGCGGCGAGGCTTAATAATAAGGCAGAATTAAGTGTTTCTGAGCTTTCCCAAATTAGGCCTCATTTCTCTGTTCATCTCTGTGGTGCAGCCACAGAGAAACCATTCATGCAAGGTGATTTAAGGTCCAAGGACAGCTCCCAAAGGGGGATGCACTTAGCTAAGCCTGGCTATCATGATCAATGGTCATCCATTGGCGCCTATCTGTCTAGGGAGTGCGAGTTGGACATCTGGATTGCATTCCTAAGTGTCAGGACTAAGTGACTCATATCTCACCTTGATCAACCAATCAGGGACTGGTAGGGCCGAGTAACCCACGTGGGACTCTGATGCCCATGGAACTTTCAGCCAATCAATGAGCTGAAGTTCCTCCAGGTAAAAACAGGCAACACAGAGAGCCTGAGAGATTCAGATTCAGATTCAACAAGATTCAGAAGGGACTCTGGAGAGGATTCTGTGGACTGTTCTAAAGGGAATTCAAAGGAGAATTCCAGGGCAGGACGGCCCAGGAGCAGAAGGCTCCCAAGGGCAGGACATTCTCGCAGCGTGCCTCCTGACCATCCTGAGACTCAGCCCGGACAACAACGGAACGGCCAGTGTGTCCGAGTGCCAGAACTTTCCTTTGTTCTAAGAGTCTAGAGTGGAGGTTGCCAGAGAGTAACCAGCAGCAGGCCTCGTGAACAGGTCGGAACTGTGGACAGCTGAATCACTATTCAGAACTAGCTCTTCATCATAAACGAACTGGTCCTCTTCCTGACTTGCTGGGACCCACAGTCATCTTTTCTCCTGTGCACAAACTTTGCTAGTTAAAGCCAACACTAACTAGCCGGTCAGTGAGCATCAGCAGCGCACCGTCGCAAGCCGCACAGCACAGCCTGGCACCGAGCCAGAGAGCGCGGATTGGACAGCAACAGCCTGCAACTGTTTCTTTGTGCCCGCAGGAGATCTGAATCCCCAGAGATTGGATGAGTATTCAACTTCAATGCATTACAGCTCGAGAATTCAATTGTTATCCCAACCAGTTGATATAAATTTAATTCCTAAGAGTTATGTACTTGTTTCGAGTATCTAATGTAGAAGTTATAACCAAGTTCATTTATGAAACGGTCTTAATGAATGATATACTGAACGTATGTCCTCTTGATATATGTAACACTTCGTAACTGATTGAATATATATCTTTTGTATTCTGATAACCCTCTCGATAAGATCTGTTAGTTTAAGGCATATTCTATGTATTAATAAATGTATCCTCGTGTATTAGTACCTGTGTGAGTGCGTTGTTTGAGTTATGTCGCATGGTTGGACTCTAAAGCCATCAAAAGAATCAACTTTGTGATTTACTGCTACAATTAATAATTGTCTCAGTAAATGCCCAAACCCTACAGAACTGGTGCCTTCAGAGAGCCACTAACATTACATATTTGGCGTCCCTGAAACGGCTATGAATCACTACACTTCCTAAGACCAACAGTGTGCTTGTTAGGCCTGAGGAGCATTACTGGGGATATGGTATCAATACATTCCGGTTGGCATATCTATCAGCCAAAAAATTATAATCTGAGTTGGGTCAATATTGCTATTCCAAGATCCTGACGATAGATCTCCACATGGCTGAGGTCTGCGTTTGGGTCCTGGGGTAGGACTTTATGTATTTGTAGGATTAGGATTGTTTTATGTGTATAATTGTAACTATCACTTGTACAAAAACATCAATAACATCTTGTTGTAACCGTGGAACGCACAATGTCACGGTAATGCATGCCTGTACATCTAAAAAGGAAAGATCTGCCCTGACATTGTTTGTGTAAAAATAGGCAGTCCTGACGTATGCCATATTTTATAAGGGGGGAATGAAGTAAGAGACAAGATGTAAAAAGGGTTAACTTAAGTCAGTTCTGCCTGAAAATTAGACTTCTAAGCAACAGGGGTTTATGGCAGGAAAGGGGTTAACTGATAAGGATTCCAGATGCGAGCTAGGAACCCCCCTGGGTGTAATCTTAAACTGACCATTTGGCCAGGACCTCGTAAACTGGCCAAATACCATGAACCCCCCTCTTTACCATCAGACCGAGTGACGTCAGAAACGGAGAGGAAGATACTATATAACCCAAAAGTTTGTACCGGTACGGGGAACAATACTTCGGTTTTGTTGTTTCTTGCGGGAAACAAGACTTCAGCTTTATTGTTCCTTGCATGCAATAAACTCATCTGTTTTACTTCATCATGGGATCAAGAACCTTATTCTTTCTGTTACAACAGCTTCTTTTGACACTTGTAAAAAAAACACTCCAATGTTAATGCGACATGGAAGATAATGTGGTGTATTGGTCGTTAGTGAAAATATTTAATCATTTAATCTCTTTACTGTGCACATTTTAATCTGCTTAGTATTGAATATTTATATGGAATTTTACCACTAAAGGGAAATTTTAGTAGCTAAGCATAAAATGCTGAGGAGCATAACGAAGGTTATAAAGGTCATAAACGATATTAATTTAGGAACATAAACATATTATGTAAACTGTATGTTGCTGTTATTGGTATTTTATAGAAAAAATACACACCAATACTCAATTTCTCCCTAAACATTTTAAGCACCAAAGTCTTACATGTGGTTGACCTGAGCCCAAAAGCCCAACATATTAATGTGCATTCGCCTGGCGCGGTGCTCTGCGGGAGTGCTGGCTGTGACAAATTAAACCAGTTTCACAGGTATTTTCAAAGTAGAAGGGGGTGAGTCTTCCAGCGAAGACTTCCCCCCTCCAAAACCCCTTCTTTTTGCTTACAGTAGTAGTACTTAAGTACAGTACAGTAGTACCTCTTGCGTTAAGAAAGCTAGGTGTTAGCATAAACTATTAGTAATCAATAATATTAAATTAGGCACTGTAATAAATTGTGCTAATAATAAATTCTATTCTACTCTGAGAATGTCGGGGGGAGGAAGAATGCCCATGGTCTTTTCACTGATAAACTTGCTTGTACAATCGATGGAAATCTTCAAATAAATGTGCAAAATAAATAAAAAAATAATTTATTCCTTTATCATATTGGCTAGCTAATGTCTTCTCTTTGCTAGTTATTCTCAGGCGGAGGAATGTAAACAGCTTAATTTTCGTGTTAAATATTTTTTTTTAATTAAAATTTATTCTATACAGCAATCGCATATTTGGGGACCGTTTCATAAAACTTTCATGCTTAAAATGTTTAGGGAGAAATGGAAGACTGGTGTGTATTTTTTTCTTTAAACTTTCTTTAAGTTTACATACAGTAATATGTTTATGTTCCTAAATTAATATCGTTCATGACCTTCAGATGCGTTATGCTCCTCTTCTTTTTATGCTCATCTACTAAAATTTCCCTTTCATGGTAAAATTCCATATAAATATTCAATACTAAGCGGATTAAAATGTGCACAGTAAAGAGATTAAATGATTACATTTTTTCACTACTGACCAGTGCACCATGAGGGCCCCTGTCAGTCATTTTGGCCAGCCAATCACTTACCGCGGTAGACTGCAGTGGCTTGTGGGTAGTTGCATGCTGTAGTGATTCATAGCCGTTCAGGGACGCCAAATATATAATCATAGTGGCTCTCTGAAGGCACCAGTTCTGTAGGGTTTGGGCATTTACTGAGACAATTATTAATTGTAGCAGTAAATCACAAAGTTGTTTCTTTTGATGGCTTTAGAATCCAACCATGCGACATAACTCAAACAACGCGCACACACAGGTACTAATACACGAGGATACATTTATTAATACATAGAATATGCCTTAAACTAACAGATCTTATCGAGAGGGTTATCAGAATACAAAAGATATATATTCAATCAGTTACGAAGTGTTACATATATCAAGAGGACATACGTTCAGTATATCATTCATTAAGACCGTTTCATAAATGAACTTGGTTATAACTTCTACATTAGATACTCGAAACAAGTACATAACTCTTAGGAATTAAATTGATATCAACTGGTTGGGATAACAATTGAATTCTTGAGCTGTAATGCATTGAAGTTGAATACTCATCCAATCTCTGGGGATTCAGATCTCCTGCGGGCACAAAGAAACAGTTGCAGGCTGTTGCTGTCCAATCCGCGCTCTCTGGCTCCGTGCCAGGCTGTGCTGTGTGGCTTGCGACGGTGCGCTGCTGATGCTCACTGTCCGGCTAGTTGGTGTTGTTTAACTAGCACAGTTTGTGCACAGGAGAAAATATGACTGTGGATCCCAGCAAGTCAGGAAGAGGACCGGTTCGTTCCTGATGAAGAGCTAGTTCTGAATAGTAATTCAGCTGTCCACAGTTCCGTCCTGTTCACGAGGCCTGCTGCTGGTTACTCTCTGGCAACCTCCACTCTAGACTCTTAGAACAAAGGAAAGTTCTGGCAGTCGGACACACTGGCCGTTCCGTGGTTGTCCGGGCTGAGTCTCAGGATGGTCAGGAGGCGCGCTGCGAGAATGTCCTGCCCTTGGGAGCCTTCTGCTCCTTTGAATTCCCTTTAGAATTGTTGAATCTGAATCTGAATCTGAATCTCCCAGGCTCTCTGTGTTGCCTGTTTTACCTGGAGGAACTTCAGCTCATTGATTGGCTGAAAGTTCCATGGGCATCAGAGTCCCACGTGGGTTACTCGGCCCTACCAGTCCCTGATTGGTTGATCAAGGTGAGATATGAGTCACTTAGTCCTGACACTTAGTAATGCAGTCCAGATGTCCAACTGGCACTCCCTAGACAGATAGGCGCCAATGGGTGACCATTGATCATGATAGCCAGGCTTAGCTAAGTGCATCCCCCTTTGGGAGCTGTCCTTATCAAAAGAAAACATCTTGCATGAATGGTTTCTCTGTGGCTGCACCACAGAGATGAACAGAGAAATGGGGCCTCATTTGGGAAGCTCAGAAACACTTAATTCTGCCTTATTAATAAGCCTCACCGCTACAATGCGGTACGGGTTTGTACCGTGCATTTTGAATGGCTGCATCTGTACTGTTCAACTGTCAGAGTGGTTGAGCAGTTGCCTTACCCTGTGGTGCTGGGACAAGACTGTCCCCACTTTCTCCAAATTTGGAACACTTTCCAGGCAGCCAAGTGAAGGCCACTCCCCTGTCCTGAATGCATGGGTGACGCCACTATCGATGTCACTGATGAGGTGGACCAACAGAAAGGAGGATCTGAACTTGGAGATGAGTTCATAAATATGGATTTACTGGACTGGGAGCCACCAGAACATTGTGGTAAGTTTGGGACAGCCCAATTAGAAGGTCAGAATTTGAGACATGCATGAGGACATGTCAGGAAAATCTATGGAAAGTGGTGTAATAATCATAGTACCTTGAATTACCCATATTTCATGATTAAAAACAATCTCCTCTATCAGGTGCAGCAAAAGGGCCATGAAGAAGTGGAACAACTCCAGATTCCCCGGGCCTACCAGATGAAGCTCCTCAACTTGCCCATAGCCACCTCCTGCGAGGACACCTGGGGGTAAAGAAAAACAGCTGAGAGACTGCTCACTCGTTTTTTTTGGCCAGGGATCTATAAGGCCATCGAGAAGTATTGTTGGAAATACCCGGAGTGTCAGAAAACTGCCCCACAACCTTATTATAGGAACCCTTTGATCCCCCTTCCAATTATTGAAACCCCTTTTGAATGGAGTGGGGTGGATCTGGTGGGACTCCTGATCAAAACCACCAAAGGTCATCAGTATATATTAGTAATAGTGAACTATGCCATGAGGTACCCCGAAGCCATTCCGTTCAGAGCAGCCAAAGCCAAAAACATAGCTAGGGAGCTAGTACAACTTCTCCCTAGGGTGGGAATTCCTAAAGAGATCTTAACCGACCAAGGAACTCCTTTTATGACAAAAGTAATGTGAGACTTATGTAAGGTATTGGGTATACATCAGATCCGAACCTCGGTCTATCACCCTCAAACCGACGGTCTAGTGGAGCGCTTTAATAAGACCCTGAAAGGCATGCTGACAAAGGTCATGCAAGAAGATGGTAAAAAGTGGTATCAGCTGCTCCCGTATCTCATGTTTGCTGTTCGAGAAGTACCGCAGGCCTCGACTGGATTTTACCTGTTTTAGTTACTATACTCTAGGAAACCACGGGGCTTATAAGACTTGGTCAAAAAATCTTGGGAGCATCAACCTTCCCCTTTACAGACCGTCATCGAACATGTGGAACAAATGAGAGAAAGAATAAACATTATTGTTCCCATTGTGAAGGAAAACCTGGAGAAAGCCCAGGCTTAACAAAAACAGATTTATAATAGGGGAGCTATTGCGAGAGAATTTCAGCCTGGGGACAAAGTATTGGTCTTAGTTCCGACCCCAGAATGTAAATTCTTGGCCTCCTGGCAGGGGCCTTATGAGGTGGTGGAAAAAGTGGGTCCGGTCAACTACAAGGTCAAGCAACATGACAAAAGATGGCAGCATTAAATCTACCATGTCAATTTATTGAAGAAATGGCATGGTACCGAAGTTCTGCTCACCCACTTTTTCCCTGACCCTTTGGAAGAAGAAACTTAACTCCAGCTCAGAAGCAGGAATTACAGAAATTCCTAGGGCAAAACCCATCGTATACAACATAAGATTATCATGGAACCAGTGGAAGAGGGTAAGACTACCCCCCTAGCGAATACTGGAAGCCAAAAGAAAATGAATTAAAGAAGAGGTGGGAAAAATGCTAGAAATGGGAATAATAGAGGAATCCCATAGTGAGTGGGTTAGCCCGATAGTGTTGATACCAAAGCTGGATGGAACTATTTGGTTTTGTAACAATTTCAAAAAGTTAAATGAAATCTCGCTGTCTGATGCACACCCTACCCAGTGGACAGTGGTTCGTCAAATGTCCGTATATATCACAGCGAAAATACGGATATACGTATATATACATTGCTGCGACGTATAATCAACGTTGAATTACAACCGTAATATCGACAACATTAACGCATATATAATGTAGAAAACACGGTGCGTCCGAGGTGTGTGCCGCAACTAGGAGATCACAATCTGCATCATGTATGAAGTAAATTATTTTCACAGCGTCTGAAATTAGTACAGTTTCACGGTCAGCCACATTCTCGCGATTAGAATTTTTGCATGGAGCAATACCATATGAGTTCATTTTTGCAGCTATAGACGTTAAGAAAAGAATGTTGTAAAACCAACAGAAAACACTGCTATAACTACAGTTATATAACTACTTTAAGTATAAGGATAAACTACTGCAAGGAATCGGTCCACCTGAGAAAACAGGATCGTAATGTTACACCCAATAATGACACTGATATGTGTCTTTTCTGGACGGATAGCCCTCCTGCACATCAAACAGTCCGAGTGACTGTGAATTTGGGGTGTTATCTGACCATTGACAAATTACAAAGTATTTTTGTCCCCTTTGTCCAGAACTGAGGGGGCGACACCCCTTCCCCCCCGTAGCGCCGGGCCTGTCCCCCATCCTTATTCCATCACATCCTTATAACATTATATCCTTATAATCCAACAGTAACCAATCCTTACTAACTGCATGCATTAAAATTGCACATCAACACATTGCAGGGGGCACATAGCCGGGATGTATTATCAATGTTAAACTTCAACCATAATATCGCCAACATTAATAAACGCATACGTTGAGAACATATCTAACCCAGCATCTTTTCCGGTTATATACCACAATGCATTGCTAGTATTCATTGGTCGCCATTTTGGCCACGTTTTTCAACGAAGAAGATATCCGCAAAAATCTCAGCAATCCTCTTTTGACGAGTAAGTATAAATAATAATAATAATAATATTGAAATACATAGGTCTTACTTTATATTATTTTGATTAAAATAGTACATTAATAAGCAAAAAATGGCACATAAAACTAGTGTGAAGGGGAAGATCACACAAAATAATTTAGCTGTTTCTCTAATTTGAGAATAAAAAAAAACAGCACATGTTCAACGGGTCATTGAAAATAAGTTTGTAACGTACCATTAACAATGTCAATGCTAAACAACCCTTAATGTTATAGTACCCCATGGATTTGTAAAGTATGTGCTGATAATTTTCTCTGATTCTACTAAAAATATATGGCTACTCTTAGAAATTAGAATTGCCGCAGCAAGACAACTTTAAGGAATAACGATATGTTTTTCTGGAAAAAAAACGCGCTGTTATACTCCTTTCCGTGTGATTTCCTAAATAATGTTATTTTTCTAAGTTTAACTAGGCAATGATATATGGGAAATACTGTACCTGTGTAGTGTGACCTTTTTTACTCACCCTTTTAAAGTTAACAACACTTTTATCGCAGTCATTTTGTTCTTTAAATCAAATTAGATTATATAAATGCAAACAGTAGAAAATCTCTGTTAAAATCCCAAAAATAAAACTGCTGACGGGAATTGCCGGAAATTACCGAGCGTACGGTAAGGTCTTAAACGTGCAACAGTGCTGTATGTAATTTATTTACACAGTTTTGCATACAGGGGTTTCGCGGAGAGGGTTTTGCCACCTGCCTGAAAAAATGTAATGAAATGTTGATTTCTTTGAATGACAATATATTTTCTGTTTTTATTTTCTTAAGAAAAGTTTATACCATTTCCTTTTATATTTCATAGGCCTTATAATATCTTACATACAGCAGTCACTGTTTATTTACTAACTGCATGCATTACAATTATCTGTAGGTGCACATCAGCACACAGGGGGCACACCAAATCAGACTTTATGTCAAAGCACTATTTATCCCAATGGAGGAAGTGACGTGCAGAGCTAAATGCTCTTACAGAATCCAGCAGTGATGATCAAGATGACAGTTTTCATGTAGATAACACCAAGGATGAGAATGTGGAACAATCATCTGGTGATATGAGTGCTAGTGTCAATGATGACATTACACATCAGAATTCAAATGTCTATGGGTACACTGAAGAAGTTATAACTTCTGAAGAAGAAATCTTGAACGAGGCTGAAATTTCTGACTTTGATAAATCCGATGTAACTGACCCCAGTCCTGAATCTACTGACCTTGTAGATGAGGCACAGACTGACCCAGCAGGGCCAAATCTATCTACAGAACTTGTAGCTTGGTCTGCTAAGCATGGTTGTTAAAGACAGTGTTTCAATGATTTATTGGAGATATTGAGATGTCAGGGGCACAAGCTTCCAAAGGATTGCAGGACTCTCCTACAAACACCTAATAAAGTGCAAATCAGTGATAAATGCGGTGGTCATTACATTTACTTTGGATTAAAGAAAGGAATCCTGAAAACATATCTTCTTCTAAAACATTCCAAGAAGGCATGCATTCTGTAGACCTGTGTATCATGTTGATAGAGTTCCTCTCTTCAAATCTACATCTGTGCAATTTTCACAAATTCCAGACTTTCATTGTAGCATTATTTTGTGGAGGGTCCAAGCCTGATCCAGTTGATGATTATGTGAGTGACTTTTTAGAGGAGTTTAAGTTACTCACCAATAATGGCATTAACTTTGAAGATAGAGTATTTAATGTTACTGTGAAGGCTTTTATACGTGATATCTCAAATTCTGCAGGGGATACAATTCATACTTTGGCTGCGAAAGATGCAAAATTAAAGGGAGCTGGGAGGGAAGAGTTGTTTTCACAGGGGAAGAGGCATGTAATGATCGTACAGATGAACAATTCAAGAACTTTGAGTACAAAGAACACCAACAAAGACTTTCTCCCTTAGCTGCTGCTGGAATTGGGTGCATAAGGCAATTCTCCCTTGAATACATGCATCTAGCTTGTCTTGGTGTTGGCAAAATAATTCTTATTTTCTTAAAGCAAGAACCACCTAAATGTCGACTGTCTGTTAGGCAGAGGAAAGAAATTTCTGAGAATTTGGAAATTCTTAGCGGAAAGATGCCTGGGGAATTTGCTAGACAGCCAAGATCCTTGGCATCTTGACAGATGGAAGGCTACAGAGTTCCGCCAGTTCCTTTTGTATACAGGCCCCATTGTGCTTCATAATGTTGTATCAAAGTAACTATACACTCATTTTCTGATGCTAACAGTTGCTCTTTCCATTATGTTGGACTCCGATGAAAGAAAGAAAATGCCTATCTCTACTATGCCCAAAACTGCTTGATACCTTTGTTGACAATGCTCAGCATTTGTATGGACCAACATTTGTTGTATATCATGTGCACAGTTTGAGACATCTACATCAGGCTGTTGGACAATTTGATTGTTCCTTAAATGATGTATCTGCATTCCCATTTGAAAACGTTTTACAGTCCTTGAAGAAACTAGTGCGGAACAGTCATAACCCTATAGCTCAAGTAGTAAAGAGAATGAAGGAGAAGGAAAGAGTTCAGAGCAACTGTGAAGCATCTGGTTCACGGATGTATATTCCGTCAAGACAAAAAGACTGTTGTTTCCTGTTGGATAATGAGGACTTTGCATTTGTGAAGGAGAAAAGAGGAGACAGAAGTCTCCTATGTGATATTGTACGACAGACACAGACTTGTAACTTCTTCATTGAACCATGTGAGTCAAAACCACTTAATATTGTATATGTTAATAGTCTGGAGATGCATGCAAGGGAGAAATTCCTCTCAGTAAAAGAGTTGCACAGAAAACTAGTGTGTCTCCCATATGGTACTGGCTTTGTCTTTTTCCCTCTTCTACATGGCCTAGAACATAATCCTGTTCCATGAAAAAGTTGCATGTTTGATTCACACAGGATGCTTCTGTCTGCTCTTTTCTCATGGTTAAGTTTAAATTTTTAAGTTTGTAAGGAAATGCATGTAGTGAATACCATCTAACTACAGATGTATAAATAAAGCAGAATGTTTATTATTAAATTATGTATTTCATTGAGTATAATAATTATAAGCGAATAAAAGTGTAGTAATCAGCACCACAATCTGAATTAAGACTCAAAATTAAAATGTGTATGTCTGTTTCAGGTGATGTGGACACGTGCTGTTTGGATAGAGCAGGAGGGGGAGGTTGAGGGAGTCCTGCCCTCAAACTGGGTGGATGCCTGAAGAGAGTATGTGTGGTGGCCGAATGATCCAAAGCAGGCCACAAAACTATACAGAGAGAAGGCCAACCCTAATAAAGATACCTGGGTTACCTTCAAGCTAATTAAAGTTAAACATACATCAGGTATATAGATGCAGCCATTCAAAACGCGTGGGGTATTTCGCAGTATACCGCGGTGGACTTGTCACATGGAAATGCAGTATCACGCGGTATATCGTGTCATTTGACGTCATGCAGGAAGTATCCAGAATCACCTTGTAAAACCGCCAGGAGGAGCCAATAAAGCTTAACCTCTCATGTACAGCATGTGAGCTTTTGAATTTAAACTGTGTATTACAGCATGTTAATCATCAGTCATTAAAAAGTTGGTATATTTTATGAAAGCAAGATTGCTCAGTTGGGCAAAAGTACACAACCTTCCTTTATCATAAATATTTTAATTATGCAGAAATATTTTATGCATCAAAGCCTTTACCGAAGATATTACTAATAGTATCAATAATGAATGACTTTGGACAAGCTGTAAACTCAAAGTATTACGCTGGTCCACATTCTTTCTAACCATCATTTTAAACGAAAATACTTTTAGTTTTTTCTTTGACAAACACCACAGCATTTCGTTGATCTAACTAACGAGGACAGGACATTAGCTAGCCTATACGATAAAGGAATTACATTTTTTGCTAATTTCTTTAGCACATTTGTACAAGCACTTGGAATCTGTCCAAGCCCTACTTTGTCAGGCATTTTCTTTTACTGCAACGAACATAAAAACTCCCTTGCTTTTAACAGAGCATTTAATAATTTCTAACTACGAAAATTATTTAAACTGCGACACTTATCATTCAACCAGAGCTCAAAATATCACAAGGATCCTCAAGAGCACATCAAAGACTGTATTAAAAGATACTTGTATCAGATACATGAGAATCCAGGCTTTTTTATCAACGCTTGCTTTTCCGTATACCAGATATTATGGATCCACTTCAGAAGGGTGTCAGCCAGTCAGATTCCAGGAATCGGTACTTTAAAGAAAACATACACACCTGTATTCCATTTCTCCCTAAAAATTTTAAGCATCGAAGTCTTTAACTAACATGTGAAATAGCGTGTAAAAAAGTGGTAATTTTAAGCTTTTCTGCTAATATAATATGGAATCGGGTATCTAAAGAAATTAATAACGATATAATTATATTCATGTACCGCAACACAAGACGGAATCCAGCCGGAGCCATGACTGTTTTTTTTAACAAACATTTCTTTGAAAAAATGAAACGTTTCCCTTGGTCAGAGATTAAATAAAACTTCACTCGCACCAAACAAATTTATATTTCTAAATATCACAACATGATCGAATTTAAGTCATTTTAATAACAATGAATAGTCACCTATGCATTACAATATAAACATTTATATTGATTTAAATTGCGTTTTGATTTAAATCGCAAACAAGTGTTTATATATATGTGTTTTTTGATTCACAATCAGAAAAATGCAACATAAAATTGATATCTTTGTCTTCTAAGTATCTTAATAAACTTTCAGCATAGCTTTCTCCCTGTTTAGATTTATTTTTCTTGGGATCTTGGGATCAAAAGATTAGATTGTAAGCGTTTTTATTTTTTAAATACATTTTAGAAAAGTGTTATCTATACTAAAATGTTGTACACCACCTGCTATAAAGATACATATTGTAATACTTTCGGGCTCGGATAGGACGGACACAAGAACTCAGGCTTGCGGAGTTAAAACAAGTTAAAGCCTTGATTTTATATATCACCTTTAAAAGTGGCATCTCAAAGCAATACAGAGTACAAAGTAAATACCCAACACTGATTGTACCCATCTGTCATGCTAATAAAGCACCCTGAATTGAGAGAGAGAGGGGGGGGAGGGCGAGCGAGAGAGCACAGCCAGGACAGACAGGCAAAAAAGATACACTCCACAGACATTCACAACAGCGACATATCATAAAAAAAATACACTGGGGGGAGTTCAAGGTAGAAGCGGGCGAGATTTCCAGCTAAAGACACCCCCCCCCCCATAACCCAGTAAGTACAGTACTTACTAGTTAAGAAAGCTAGGTGTTAGCATAAATTGTTGGCAATCAATAATATTAAATTTAGCATTTTAATAAATTGTGCTAATAATAAATTATATTCTACTCTGAGAACGTAGGGGGAGGAAGAATGCCCGTGGTCTTTTCACTTACTGCAATATTTTGGACACTCAATTGACTTTAAAAAAAATAAATATTTTTTTTGACAGCTGGTACAGCACCCCACCACGCCCATGCGCCAGCATTATATTCTCATGTATGGGTAGAATATGTTCATTGTCTTCCAATGAAAGAAGGGTTCCTTTCGCCGGAGACATTAGAAGCTTGCCACGCCCGGACTGTTACACCAATGCATTAGCATGTTAAAGCGATTTCATTGAGGAGCCTAGCTTTCTTAACTAGTAAGCACTGTACTTACTGGGTTTTGGAGGGGGGGAGGTGTCTTTCGCTGGAAATCTCGCCCCCTTCTACTTTGAAAATACCTGTGAAACCGGTTTAATTCATCACAGCCAGCACTCCCGCAGAGAGGGGGGTTGTACTTGCAGTGCATTGGTATAGATGGGAAAGCCAGAGCCGAGTCAAGTCTAGCCATGTGTGAGTCTAGTCTCACAGAGCTTCAACAGCAGATGACAACTTGTGAGTTTGATTAAGAATGAATAAAAGCATTTCATTAATAACGCGTTTGCGTTTGTCTAGGTGCTGACAAAGTAAAAAACAATTACTTTTTGACAATGAAGAATTGTGTGTGTGTCTCTCTCTCTGCTGGTGTTTATAATCTTTTTTATTTTTAAATACATTTTAGCAAAGTAATGTACCATAAAAGTATTGTGAGACATATTTGGGTTAACATGTTCAGTGTTCAGTGTGTGGTAATTTGTTTGGTGCGAGTGAAGTTTTATTTCAAATCTGACCCAGGGAAAAGTGTGGTGTGGACGGCTGAGGAGAGAATGCAGGCTCGCACTGTGTCCGTTATTCTTTTTGTCTTTTTGTCTTTTTGAGCCAGTGAAAGCTCTGTTGTCCTTCACATGAATGCCTGAATCATTGTACCGAATCCAGGATTTCGATTTACGTTGCATTGTGCATTGTGCTGCTGTAATACAGTTTTTAATAATTAAAAGTCTAAACAGTATCAGGGTTATTTATGGGTTTTAAATAAAGGTGATTTAAACGCGATTTAAATCAATATAAATGTTTATATTGTAACGCATAGGTGACTATTCATTGTTATTAAAATGACTTGGTGCGAGTGAAGTTTTATTTAATCTCTGACCCAGGGAAATGTTTTATTTTTTCAAAGAAGTGTTTGTTAAAAAAAGAGTCATGGCTTTGGCTGGATTCGAAATGTGTGATGTGGGAGTCAGGAACCTAACCCACAGCGCCACCGGCGAGGTCACAGGAGGAGTGTTGAAAAAGCCCTACAAACATTAACAGACATCATACAGCGTGTACTATTCTTGTGTTGAGGTACATGAATATAATTATATCGTTATTAATTTCTTTAGATATGCGATTCCATATAATATTCCCTTTTAATCAAATTCTAAAAGTATGCTAGTTGACTCCAGTATCACGTTAGTTAAAGACTTCGATGCTTAAAATGTTTAGGGAGAAATTGAATACTGGTGTGTATTTTTTCTTTAAAGTACCGAGACCAGCCATATACTGTATGTTTATGTTCCAAAATTAATATCGTTTATGGCATTCACACGCGTTACAGTATGCTCCTATTCTTTTTATGCTCAGCTACTAAGATTTCCCTTCAGTGGTAAAATTCCACATTAATATTCAATACTAAAACGGGCACATTAAAGACATTTAAATCTTTCTTCGACCGACCAACACACCATGAGTTCCCCTGTCGGTCAACCAATCACGTACCGCGGTATTTTGCGTCAACGCGCACGAGGCCGTAGCCAATTACCTCCGGTATGTGTCTGTGCCGCGTACTTTGAATGGCTGCATCTGTAGCTTTCTATAAAAATAAGAGCACATTCCTGTTAATTATTATAAATTTTGATTGAATATTTACAGTAACTGTCTGTGTACATGTATTAGTGCAACATTACCTTTTTCATGTTTGATCATACGTAATGTAAATATAATTATTTGTACACAAGAAATCAGAGTGTGATCACTTTGATTTAACCACCTCTGTTACGGATTGTGAAGACGAGGATGAGACACCCAAACAAAAATGCAAAAGTAAGATGCGGGTGTTCTTCGATTACGTTGATGGTATGTAAAAGTAACATGACTATGATACATCCAGTGTCTGTAGGGGTCTTCAAAGCCATACTCACAAAAAATTGATGGTCTGGAGGATCCTGTTGTATATTATAGTCGTAAGTTAAATCCTGCATCCTTCTACGATAGAAAAGGGGCCCTTGACTATTTAAGGTATTATTTATTAGGAAGACGGTTTATATCGTGCACAGATCATGTGCCATTAACCTGGATGTTACAAAAAATGGACAAAAATGATTGAATTACACGATGGGGTCTTCAATTCCAAACGATATATAAAAAGGGAGGTAATGTAGATGCCCTCACACAAATGCACTATTTATATTTATCTAGACCACCCGAGGACAGGGCTGATCTCAGGGGGAGGAAATGTAGGATGACCAGGGAAGAGTCATTCATAACCAGTATTTCCGGAATGAAACACTTGATATACTTAATATAGACCTGAGCAAGATGGCCGTCAAGGAGAATCAGCTGACCTGTTGTTGGAGAAAGCCTATACTGCGATACAATGAGACACAGGTGAGCCACATCAGGAAACAAAATATAAATGTCCCGGAAGCGGTGAGCCAGTGCGGAAGCCGACAAGGTGAATGGGTTTTGGAGGAAGAGGAGGATTAGGATTGTGATTAAAAGGATTAAGGAATAACGGACTACGGTTTACGGATTACTGACTATGGTTTGCAGGTTGCGATTTGGATACAGCACAGATTTGTGTGGTATACGGACTTTGGAATCAGATTATGGTTAATAACGGATTACAGATTGGAATCATAACAAACGGACAAAGTAACGGAGAAGATCAGTGTGGTGTGAGTAATATCGCTTTTACACCTGCTTTTTCCCTGGTGACATCACTCTACATAAACAAAGTTAAACCACTCATTGCAAGCATCGCACTCCACTTTTGTTTTTTTGGTCTGTTGGTTGATTTACAGATGCATTACAGTTTCTGTCTTTTTTTGTGGCCTGTTATCCACTCTGTGCCTAAGAACATTTTTTTTATTGTATGGTTACTCCATTTCACAACTATGGTTTTGGTCACAATACTATGATCTTCACAGTCAGCATTACTTTGGTTGGGATTACGGTTATTGTTACACCCCAAACAATTATCCTATAGACAGTAAGGAAAAAAGTGTGAAATTGACACTTTATTGCAAACCAGAAAGGATGATCCACCGGTGAAGTGTTAACAATTCCCACATTGCAAGAACATGCCCTTCAAGAAAAATCTAGTATTGGCCGCTAAAAGGCCCCTATAAATAGTTTTTTTTTCTATAAGCTGAGTGTCTGTAAAATACATTTGAGGTATTTTTGAAAAGGCACAAATTTTTGTTTGGTCGGGTGGGGAGTGAGACCACTCCCTGTTCATCACTGCACAGTCCCAGTCTGGGAACAAGAAGTGGCCTATAAACCCCAGCAACATTGGCAAAAACATTTATCTGGCAAAACCATGCTTGTGTACTATTAGTTGAAGGCCTGTAGAATAGATTTAAGTTAGTTTTGAGAGGCACACAATTTTGTTTTGTCAGGAATTAAACTTTTTCCTGTCTAGCAGTGCACAGCATTGTGTCAATTTGCAAAATGGAAGTGATATAAAAACACCAAAAAGATTGCAAGGAAGCAAAAAATGAACAAAGAACAGTAATTTCCTATTACCTGTGAGTCTCTTGCAAACACATCCTTGCAAAACAATCATAACATTCTCATCCAATCAAAGGTTTGATGTTTTTTTTTTTATTTTGAAACCGTGAACTTGACATGCAGGTGTGAAGTAGAGTTAATAGCTTCAGATGTAAAAGGTTATTAATAATATCTTCCATGTCGCATTAACATTGGAATGTTCTTACAAGTGTAAAAAGAGGCAATACACAGTGTGTCTCCTCTGCTACAGCCTCACAACATTGTCCAAAGATACTCTTCTTGTGTCTAATTTCTAGTTTAGCAGGATTTCCACGATAAGCACATTGTTTAATGGGGATGACATTATCCACGTCTATATCACTGTACAACACAGGTTTGAGTTGGAGTGTCTGTTAATAAAACAGAGCGCCTTCCAATACATATAACTACTGCAGGATTTCTTTAGCCATTTCAGCTAAATGAGGGGAATTAAATCAGTCAGAATCTCGAAGTGCCAATTGTAAAAATAACCCCTCTTCCCTCATTTGTTTTAATTAAAGAATTTTGTGAAGAATCAGATCAGAATACCATCACTTAATTTATCCAGATACACAAATTCACGCCAGAGCCAACAACAAGCTATAATAGTGGACTATTTTTATGTATTCACTATATAAGAAACAAACCAAATACTCTGATTCACATTTTCTCTCATTGGGTGCAGTGGTTTGTCCATTATCACTACAAGGCCAATAAAAGTTTTTTTTTAAAGAAATGGATGTCAAAATGTTTTTGAAATGTCCACCTGTGATTTTGTGATTTTAGCTGCTTAGTTACACCATTCCATATTCACAACATTTATCTTTTTACAATAACAGCAACTGGTGTTCTTACTATGTATTCTTAGAATTTTTTTTTTATGAAGTACAGAATATAAGCTTAATAGTGTCAAAACAAGCACGTTAAAACCAGAAACCCATTTAAGTTACCAAGTTAAAGACTTTGATGCATAAAATATTTATGCATAATTTAAATATTTATGATGAAGGTGAAAGGTTGTGTACTTTTGTCCAACTGAGCAATCTTGCTTTCATAAAATATACCGACTTTTTAATGTTTAATGATTAACATGTTGTAATACACAGTTTAAAATTATTAACAGTCTAAAGTGTCTACAACAAATTCTTAATTGGAAAAAGATTGTCCTTTGGCCTTGACTGGGATTCGAATCTGAACGTTTTCTGGTGACGGCTCAAACACTTTACATTAGATTTTTTGGTTTATTAGCTCCACCTGGCGGTTTTACAAGGTGCTTCTGGATACTATTATCATATTTCAATTTGCATGCGCTATAATGCAGTATGATGCACCACACCTACAGCATTACGACGCAGCGTACTTAGCGCATTTTGAATGGCTGGATCTGCATCTTGTGTTTTGTTCTTGTCATTCTGTAAAGTGCTTTGGAAAGCGAACTTCAAAGGCCTTTTTATTCAATTATTCCTTTTTATTGTAAATTCCTAATTCATACATTGTAAGCAAATGGAAAGAAAGCAAAACAGCACCATGTTTTAAACCTCGCATATTACATATATCTTATATATGTATTTTTATTTTATTAATGCAGCAAAAACTATTTCCCACATAAACAGTTATATAAAACAATGTTTATCATAATCACTGCTTAATAATAATAATAATAATTGCTTACACTTATATAGCACTTTTCTGGACAGGTAATGGGGACTCCCCTCCACCACCACCAGTGTGTAGCATCCACCTGGACATCCAGCTTGATATATTATTGGTTGTGTAGTGGTAATGTTCCTTAATAAGACATATTGCTGTGCTTTCCTAAATTAGGCCCCATCTCTCTTCCTCATCTTTGTATACAGAGTAGCTATTCATGTAGTTTCTGATATAAAGTGTTTTCTCTCTGATAAGGAGCAGCTCCCAAATGGGAATACTCCCAGCCATGCCTGGCTATCATGATCAATGGGCATTCCTGTTGCCTATCTGTCTATGAGATTCCTTGGAACATCTGGATGCAATCCTAAGGTCAGGGTTCATTATCCCTCACTCCTCTAGTCAGCCGGACTACTAGTAGATCCCTGGGAGAGCGACGACTGCACTGCGTGCCCCAGTTAGATTTCTCCCTCCTCCCTTCTTCTGACTCGGAGGATTGACACCAGGATTGGTTGGACATCAAGCCAGAATCGGTCATAGGACGACTATCAAATGCCACAGCGATTGGATGCATTCGCCAGCTGGCCTTTGGTGTCCATGCCAGGAAATACAAATCCATGTCCACTGGATAAGTAAACCCAATAATCTACATTGGATCTCTTCAATTGTTACCTGAACACAAGTTGATATCAATTGAATTCAAATGAGTCATGTATTTACTTTGAGTATCCAATGTAGAAGATGAATTAAAGAGACAGATTAACAATATAGTATACTGAAGTATATTCTTTGTTTTGTATCTCTTCGTAATTATATACCTTGCACTTTGATAACCCTCACAGTAAGATCTGTCATCTGTATCTCTGCCATCTTTATATGCACAATTTAAACATAAATGTATCTTGTGTATTGAATCTGTGTGTGTGTGTGTTGCTCACTGATTGATTTTCTAATCACCATAAAATAATCACCTTGTGGTTACTGTGACAATTAATAAATTGTCCCAGTAAATTTACAAAACTCCTCCTACAATTGCCTGTACAAGAAATTTGACCTTTGGTGTCATGGTGTAAAAAACATAGAAACATACTCTACATAATTCAATAATACATATACACTTCACACAAAGAACATGCAAAGATCCATAATTATATATACACTACATCCCATATTCATGTGTTTTGGTTAAGCAGTGTGATGACCATTGTGTGCTTTTTTGTGATAATTATAAGATTTGCATCCCATTTGAGGATGTTAGAGATGTTTATTTCTAGAATCATTAAAGTCTTCACCATTCTCACTACGTTCTTGTCATTTCCTACAGTTCCTACAGGATGAGTTTTGGAGGGTTTTTTGAAAGTCAGTTTCATGTTTTGAAACTGTTGAGCCGGACATTGTTGTTGACACACCATGCTGCCGACATTCTGCTTCCCTTCTGTGCCTGGTCCCATCTGATAATACTCGCCGAGGAGCTGTCGTCTGCAAACTGGAGTAGTTTGACAGAGGAGTCACGGGAAGTACAGTTGCTGGTATACAAGAAGTAAAGTAATGTGGAGCGAAGAGGAAGATAATGATCCAATGGCAGGGGGGAAGGGTGCACAAATGAGACATACAAAATAGTTTATTGTGGAGATCTGGGATAATGCAGAGAATGCAGAGATAAAATCAACAAAAGTGAGCGATTCATGGAGATGTTGCATGATATAGTGCAGGCAAATATTGAGAAAGTCATCTGCCAGACCTGTTGACTCTGTCTGTAAATTGTTTTGATTTACCAGAGATTCAGGTGGTCAGAGATTTTAGTTATGACAGAAGTAAGTGAAACTGTTCTGTAGTCATTAAAACATGAATGATAATAGATAATTTGAAGCAGGCAGGTATTCTGCACTGGTACAAAGACTGGCTAAATATGCATATTACATAATATCTCTGAACACCAAATGTGTTCAGCTTGTCAGGTAGAGAGCGGTCAGTTAATGCAAGGGGGACTTCTTTCTATTGTCTGTGATGGCTTGAAGACCCCTGCAGACACTAGATGTATCATAGTATCATGACTCCAGAGTGATATTTGAATAGGAGAGTGACATCACTGCACCATTTTTTGTTCATATAAAAACACACCATAAAATATGCCTATCAAAACTCACTGCCGTGATAAGCTGACTACACTGCGAATACTGCAGTGAATACTGCACTGCGATTCAACTTGTTGAACTATATAAATTGACGAGGATGTGTATGAGACTGATTACATTATGAAGGAACCTCCTCTGATGAGAGTGATTCCCCTGAGGTGGCCCTCCTGAAGTCTCCCAATCCCAAGGAGAACCTGTCGCTAAACAACCTAGAGCAGACATCCTCAGTAAGATGGAAAATTGTCATGGTCTCTCTCCCCACCTGAGAGACGGGACAGACTTAGTGCTGCAAATGCAATCAAAATGGTCCTAGGCCCCACCAGATATGCTGCCAGCCATGTTACAGACATAAAATCAGCTTTTGAACTTACATCTCACCTTCTATAGAAAACATGATTCTTGAGATTCAATTCAATTCTATTGATACAGATGCAGCCATTCAAAATGGGTGAGGTATTTCGCGGCATACCTCGGTGGGCGTGTCGCGGTATCACGCAGTTCACGTGTGTCACGTGACTAACTATCCGGCGTCGCCTTGTAAAACCACCAGGGGGAGCTTAACCTCTCATGTACAGCATTTGAGCCTTTAATTTTGAACTGTGTATTACAGCATGTTAATCATCAGTCATTAAAATGTTGGTATATTTTATGAAAGCAAGATTGCTCAGTTGGACAAAAGTACACAACCTACCTTTATCAGAAATATTTATGCATCAAAGCCTTTACTGAAGATATTACTAATAGTATTAATAATGGATGACTTTGGACAAGCTGTATACTCAAAGTATAATTTTTTTAGCACATTTGTACAAGCACTTGGAATCTGTCCAAGCCATACTTTGTCAGGCATTTTGTTTTACTTCAACGGGCATAAAAACTTCCTTGCTTTTAACAGGGCGTTTCATAATTTCTAACTACGAAAATGATTTAAAATGCGACACCTATCATTCAACTAGAGCTTAAAATATCACAAGGATCCTCAAGAGCACAGCAAAGAGTGTATTAAAAGACACTTGTATTTATCAACGCTTTCTTTTCTGTATACCAGATTTTATGGAACCACTTCAGAGGGGTGTCAGCCAGTCAGATTCCAGGAATCGGCACTTTAAAGGAAAAATACACACCGGTATTCCATTTCTCCCTAACGATTTTAAGCATCGAAGTATTTAACTAGCATGTGAAATAGCGTGTGAAAAAGTGGTAGTTTTAAGCTTTTCTGCTAATATAATATGGAATCGCGTATCTAAAGAATTCGTGTGCTGCGACAGGGCTGTGTAGGGCTGTTTCGCCTGCCTGTTCATGCGAGGTGTCTTGTAGCCTACTGGTCTAGGTGCGTGACTACCAACTGGCAGGTGGTGTGTTCGAATCCAGCTGGTGCTGGACTTTTCATTTTTATTTATTTATTTTTTAATCGCGTAACATAAACATATTACCGTATGCAAACTGTACTGTATACAGTATGTATATGTATATTTAATGTCTTAACTGTGCCCGTTTAAGTATTGAATATTCATATCTAATTTTACCACTGAAAGGAAATCTTAGTAGCTGAGCATAAAAAGAAGAGGAGCATACTGCAACGCGTGTGAAGGCCATAAACGATATTAATTTTGGAACATAAACATACAGTATATGGCTGGTCTCGGTACTTTAAAGAAAACATACACACCAGTATGCCATTTCTCCCTAAACATTTTAAGCATCGAAGTCTTTAACTAACGCGATACCGGAGTCAACAAGCATACTTTTAGAATTTGATTAAAAGGGAATATAATATGGAATCGCGTATCTCAAGAAATTAATAACGACATAATTATATTCATGTTGCAAAAGAACTGCAACGGACATAAAAACTCCCTTGCTTTTAACAGAGCATTCCATAATTTCTAACAACGAAAATGCCAGGTGAAAGGATTTGTAAACATATTTTGTTAAAGCAAGTCAGTTTTTTCCGCAACACATAAAATACATTTTTCCAAGAAAGTTTAGCCTTTGTCACTAATGAAACCACTAAATAAAGACATAAATATAGAAATCTTAAGATTTGTTTTATTTAATGTTGGTAGCAGGATGAACTGTCAGCGTGTATATTTTGTCGCAGAGTTGCTGCAAGATGTTAAAAGTGAAAAAGGTATTTAGAAATGAGTTATTTCAAGATGAAAAAGAAAACATACACGAAACATGGTTTCACTATGACCAGAATCGGTCTTGAGATATTTTTAACTTGATTAACAGTATATGAGAGGTATGTCTTAACACCGATACTAAAGTGCTTAAGTACTGCTCACGTATATTTTTCTAGGTTTATATTATGCATTTCATACGGTCAAATTACTTTTGAGCAACTAATAAGAAGCGCGAAACGGTATGCGTTTTAGTTTCTTTTTGTGCTGGGACCCGTGGATTGATTAGAGATACAGATGCAGCCATTCAAAGTGAGCGGTACAGACACGTACCGCAGGTAAGATGACACGGGGTACCGCGGTGCGTGATTGGTTGACCGACAGGGGCACTCGTGGTCCGTTGGTCTGTCGCAGAAAGACTTACTGTAAACGTCTTTACTGTGCCCGTTGTAGATATTGAATTTTACCACTGAAGGGATATCTTAGTAGCTGAGCATAAAAAGAATAGGAGCATACTGTAACGTGTGTGAAGGCCATAAACGATATTAATTTTGGAACGTAAACATACAGAATATAGCTGGTCTTGGTACTTTAAAGAAAAAAATACACACCAGTATTCCATTTCTCCCTAAACATTGTAAGCTTCGAAGTCTTTAACTAACGTGATACCGGAGTCAACAAGCATACTTTTAGAATTTGATTAAAAGGGAATATAATATGGAATCGCGTATCTCAAGAATTTAATAACGGTATGATTATATCCGTGTTCTGCGGGAGGGCTGTTTCGCCTGCCTGTTCATGCGAGCTGTCTTGTAGCCTACTGGTCTAGGTGCGTGACTACCAACTGGAAGACTGTCTGTTCGAATCCAGCTGGTGCTGGACTTTTCATTTTTATTTATTTATTTTTTAATCGCGTAACATAAACATATTACCGTATGCAAACTGTACTGTATACAGTATGTATACGTATATTTAATGTCTTAACTGTGCCTGTTTAAGTATTGAATATTCATATCTAATTTTACCACTGAAGGGAAATCTTAGTAGCTGAGCATAAAAAAATAGGAGCATACTGTAACGCGTGTGAAGGCCATAAATGATATTAATTTTGGAACATAAACATACAGTATATGGCTGGTCTCGGTACTTTAAAGAAAACATACACGAAACATGGTTTCATTATGACCAGAATCGGTCTTGAGATATTTTTAACTTGATTTACAGTATTTGAGAGGTATGTCTTAACACCGATACTACAGTGCTTAAGTACTGCTCACGTATATGTTTCTAGGTTTATATTATGCTTTTCATACAGTCAAATTACTTTTGAGCAACTAATAAGAAGCGCGAAACGGTATGCGTTTTAGTTTCGTTTTGTGCTGGGACCCGTGGATTGATTAGAGATATCAAGTACATACAAGTCATTTTTTAAATGTTGTAGTTCGTCTTGAAAAAATGTTACGAGTACATCATCTATCAACAATTACACAGGTTCTGTTTCCATATTGCGGATTTTGGTTACATAATATTATTTTCTAGATTGCACATTGTGAATATGATGGGATGTCTGATGGGATGTTTCTAAAAATCCATCCTCTGTAAAACGTCTTCTCTAGTTGTCCTGCATATGTATTCGCTAATGAAGCTGTGTGTTCTGAGCCTGGATCTCTACATTTCTGTATGAACCAGCTTAGAGGGCTAAAGACAGCTTGTGTTTAAATTGAGTGTAAGGCAATTTATGCTTCTAATGTCATGGTCAGCATTTATTTTTGTACTGTGCTGTAAACTTGTTCTGTGCCAAGTCACATTATTTTATAGCGTTTTTATAGCGTTATCAAATACGGTGTTACTGTAGTTTCCTGTTGTATTTCCAGCGTGGGAACAGGCAAACATAGCTGATGTGGATCCACGGAGCCAGCATATTAAGATGTTTATAATTAGAGGCAATTTTTTAAAATAACTAGGTATGGATACTGATGTGCAAGAGAGGTGGAAAGGCTGTTTCCTTAAGCCAGTAACTTAAGCCTGTAACATGCTGTAACAAGATCGGTTAAACTGCGAAGAAAATGCTTTCAGAGAAAATGCTTTCAGAGAAAATGTTTCAGGTGTGAAGAACATAGATCTCCAATGCAATTTCAACCAAACCTGTTCCCACACACCCTGCCCCCACTACCATTAGAATATACACAAACATTTTAGCGTTTCATTCTGAGCAGAAGACCCTCACACCTGAAGAGTGCTGGCTGTGACGAATTAAACCGGTTTTACAGGTTTCAATCACAGACCATGTGACATGGGAGTCAGGAAACTAACACACAGCGCCACAGAACCTGTGTAATTGTTGATAGATGATGTACTCGTAACATTTTTTCAAGACGAACTACAACATTTAAAAAATGACTTGTATGTACTTGATATCTCTAATCAATCCACGGGTCCCAGCACAAAACGAAACTAAAACACATACCGTTTCGCGCTTCTCAAAAGTAGTTGCTCAAAAGTAATTTGACCGTATGAAATACATAATATAAACCTAGAAACATATACGTGAGCAGTACTTAAGCACTGTAGTATCGGTGTTAAGACATACCTCTCAAATACTGTAAATCAAGTTAAAAATATCTCAAGACCGATTCTGGTCATAGTGAAACCATGTTTCGTGTATGTTTTCTTTTTCATCTTGAAATAACTCATTTCTAAATACCTTTTTCACTTTTAACATCTTGCAGCAACTCTGCGACAAAATATACACTCTGACAGTTCATCCTGCTACCAACATTAAATAAAACAAATCTTAAGATTTCTATATTTATGTCTTTATTTAGTGGTTTCATTAGTGACAAAGGCTAAACTTTCTTGGAAAAATGTATTTTATGTGTTGCGGAAAAAACTGACTTGCTTTAACAAAATATGTTTACAAATCCTTTCACCTGGCATTTTCGTTGTTAGAAATTATGGAATGCTCTGTTAAAAGCAAGGGAGTTTTTATGTCCGTTGCAGTTCTTTTGCAACATGAATATAATTATGTCGTTATTAATTTCTTGAGATACGCGATTCCATATTATATTCCCTTTTAATCAAATTCTAAAAGTATGCTTGTTGACTCCGGTATCGCGTTAGTTAAAGACTTTGATGCTTAAAATGTTTAGGGAGAAATGGCATACTGGTGTGTATGTTTTCTTTAAAGTACCGAGACCAGCCATATACTGTATGTTAATGTTCCAAAATTAATATCGTTTATGGCCTTCACACGCGTTGCAGTATGCTCCTCTTCTTTTTATGCTCAGCTACTAAGATTTCCCTTCAGTGGTAAAATTCAATATCTACAACGGGCACAGTAAAGACGTTTACAGTAAGTCTTTCTACGACAGACCAATGGACCACGAGTGCCCCTGTCGGTCAACCAATCACGCACCGCGGTATTTTGCGTCATCGCGCGTCACGATGCACGACGCCATAGCCAATTACCTCCGGTACGTGTCTGTACCGCGCACTTTGAATGGCTGCATCTGTATTTATATTGTGCCTTTCACAACATGGCTGCCCGAGGCACTTAACAAAGCTGTGTGACAATACACAACATTACAATACAGAAACCAGAAGCCAGAAGACAATGGAGGAGAGGAACCAAAAACTCTTCGGTAAGGAGAAAAAGAAGGGGTCCCAGGTCAACTGGCTGCCCAAGCCCTCTGGGCATGCTATGATTATACAATTCTAAAACTAAGTACTAAATGTGGAGTATTAGGTCTTCCATCATGTCCTTGTACTGTGTGCCAATACTCGATGCAGATCTCTGTAGACCAGCAAATCTTCCTAAATGATAGCTGTATTCACGGTATCCATCTTGGAACCATGGCAGTGATGCAGCATCCAACACAGATGGTGTTCATCTTGGACACCATCTGGACATGTGGGGAGGAGAATAGAATAGTTTGGTCAGAACATATGTATCTACCTGGAAGGCCAACACTGAGACACACAATGGCATGTACAGCAGCACCAGCAGCCATAGTTTCAACGAGCTATGATGTAAGGTGTGAGTAGGCTAGGCTGAAGTAATAGGTTTTCAGTCTGGATTTAAATCCTGATATATATGGTGAAAAGTGGAATAATGTAGATGTGATCCTCCTGCCAGTCTACATTGTGCTTCTGATTCTGGCAGGAGTGTAAAGGTCTTAAGGTGAAGCAACAACAAGCTTTTGGAATGCTGTAACTGGTCAGGCAATATTCCCAGCCACAATGTCTCTTGAAACATTCCATGGCCTCTCCCGTGTCACACGCTTTGATAACAGGGAGACAAGAGTACATAGGAGGGAACATGACAAGCTGGTAGCTGGGGGGGTGGGGGATAAAAATCACAAAATTAAAGTTACAAAATAAGGTTACATAATAATAGTGCAAAAGAAATTGAATAAGATAAACTCAGACAAAACTCAATATAAATATGGCTGCTGAATACAATTCTATGCTGAATACAATGAAAAGTGTATGTCCATGCAGCCATTACTGGTGATTTGCTAAAGGAACTGCAGCTTGGCTATTTAGTAGTCTTATTGCCTGGAGGTATGAGCTGTTCAGTAATCTGTTGGACTTTGACTGAATGCTTCAATACCGTTTACCGGACGGTAGGAGAGAAAACAGTTTATGACAGGGATGACTGGGGTCCTTGAGAATGGTCCTGGCCTTCCTAAGACATCTAGCTGAGTAGATATCCTGGATGTTTGGTAGCTCACAGCTGGTAATGAGCTGCGCTGACTTTAACACCCTCTGCAGTACTTTGGAATCCCAGGCAGAGCACTTCCCATACCAGGCAGTGATATAACCAGTCAGGATACTCTCAGTAGTGCACCTGTAGAAGCTGGCCTGAGTATGTGATGGCATGCCAAACTTCTTTAGCCTGCGGAGAAAGAATAGGCACTGCTGTGCTGTTTTGACCACGGTGTTGGTGTGGTGGGTCCAGGTTAAGTCCTCTGTGATGTTCATAATAATAATAAACTTTATTTTATATAGCGCCTTTAAAGGAGGCTTCTCAAAGTGCATTACAGAATGAGAACAACAATAAAAAAGAAAACACAAGATAAAACACAATTACAATATAGAGAGGAGACCATGGATGGTGGTACTGGGAAAAGTAGAGGGGTGAAGAATGGAACCAGTTAAGTAAAGGCTCTACTAAACAAGAAGGTTTTGAGTCTGGATTTGAACGAATTTAGAGAAGGTGACTCTGATATCATTGGGCAGAGAGTTCCAGGGCTTGGGGGCATAACAGGAGACGGCCCTGTCACCCATACAATGTAGACAGGCTTGGGGTACAGTAAGGAGACCAGAAATAGAAGAGTGAAGGTTGCGAGGTTGGGAGTAAGGCAATAATAATTCAGACAGGTACTGAGGTGCCAAGCCATGCAGAGCCTTATAGGTGAGCATGAGGAAGTCCACACGGAATTTGACAGGAAGACAGTGCAAGGACTCCAGGACAGGAGTAATGTGATCTAGACCTAGCACTAGACCTGGTCAGGATCCTGGCTGCTGAATTTTGGACACACTGCAGTTTGTTAAAAGTAGATTTAGATACCCGAGCAAGTAGAGCATTACAGTAGTAAATTCGAGAGAACACAAATGTGTTGATCAGCTTTTCAGCCACAGTTAGTGATAGCATAGGGTGTAGTCTAGCGATATTTCTGAGGTAAAAAAAAGATGTTTTGACAATATGCTGCACATGTGGTTCGAATGTTAAGCCAGAATCAAATATCACCCCAAGGTGATTTAGACTGAAGCTCAAGTACAAAACCATCTACAGATAGGGTTACAGGATTTGCTTTACGAAGTTGATGGGGGGTGCCAATAAGCATGACTTCAGTCTTGTCACAGTTAAGATGAAGGAAATTTAGAGTCATCCAGGTATTTCTGTCAGAGATGCAATTAGATGGAATAGAGACAGCCACATCAGTGTAAGGTTTGGTATGGATGTATATTTGAGTATCATCAGCATAGAAATGATAGCTGAGGCCATGTGATCTTAAAAGTTGACCAAGTGGAAACATGTAAATGCTGAAGAGCAAGGGGCCCAGTATTGAGCCCTGAGGAACACCAGACTTAACAAGACCAATTTCAGACCTATACCCACTAAGAGAGACAAAGTGACAGCGATCAGTGAGGTAAGACTTATGTGACTGGAATGTGACAGCACGTTCTAGAATTTTTGCAAGAAAAGGTGGAGATGGGGCAAAAATTGTTAAGATTGTCAAGAGCCATGTTAAGCCATGTTAAGCTTTTTTGGCATGGGAGTAATGGCAGCAGTTTTGAGGACCGTTGGTACAATGCCAGTGCTCAAGGATTCATTTATAATATTGAGGACAATGGGACAGAGAGAAGAAAAACAGGACTGAAATAAAGTAGTGGGAATGGGATCTAAAATAGATGTGGTGGGTTTCATGTGTTTATTGAGGGATGCTGAGTCAAGAAGAGAGAAGCTGGAGAGAAGGGAACTATAAAAGTTGGATAAGGAGGGAGGAGGTATGGAAATGATAAGCGTAGTGGAGAGAATGCGATGCAGGATGTTGTCGATCTTGGAGCTAAAGAAATCTAAGAATGTGTTGCAAAGTTGCGATGAGGCAGGTAATGTTGTGGGGCAGTTTGGCTTCAGTAAGCTGTTGATGGTGGAGAAAAGATGTCTTGTTATGGTGATTTTCAATGATGTGAGAGAAGTAGGTGGATCTAGCAAACTCTACTGTAACCTTAAATTCAGACAAGTAATCTCTCCAAGCCTGATAATGTATATTTAGGCCAGAAAGACGGCACCTACGCTCAAGTTTGCGGGAGGCTGCCTTCATAGAACGCAGATGGTCGATGTACCAGGGGGCAGGGTGAGAGAAGAAGATGGTTCTAATTTTTTAAGGAGCAAAGGTGTCAAGGGGAGATAAAAGAGCACTGTCAAGTAACTCTAGAGAGACGTGGAAGGTCAAACAAACCATATCCAGGGGGCAAAGGAACAAGTAATAGGTTTATTCCATGGTGAAAAAAAGAAGAAAGAGAAAAAAACGTTTTGGCCGTGGAGCCTTCTTCAGGTGTGAGAGAGACAGAGCAGTAGGCAAAGGTAAAGTAGCGGGAGAACAAACGTTGGGAGGGAGGAGGAGTGAGAGGTGGGAGCAGGGGACAGAAAGAGAGGCCAATCAAGAGGTGTGAACTCAGAATGGGTGCAGAGAGGGGTGAAATGAAACTTCCAATGAATGGAGAAAATTAAAAAGAACAGTAGTCTGTCGTTAAGAGAAGGGAGAATGTGTGATCCTAGCTGCAGAATTATTTTGGTTTCGGTGGTCTTTCTGATGTATGAGTTCGGAAAACCGTCTTTGAGAACACAGACGGAGAGATTAGAGTGGTTGTGGCTGTCAGAGGTGAAATGAGAAACAATGGGCTTGGAGAGATCTTTAATCTTCACAGCCCTGATGTGTTCTCTGAAGTGGTCTCCGAGTCTCCTTCCTGTTTCTCCAATGTAGATGGTTGGGCATTTACTACAAGAGATACAGTAAATAAGGTTGCTGGAGGTACAAGATGCTGTCTGGGTGATCCGGAATTGTCATGAGGGGCCTTGAATGAGTGTGGTGGTGGATGTGTACTTGCAGATGATACAGCGAGCTCTTTTGCAAGGGAAAGTGCCTGGTATGGATGGTTGTTGAGGGCGGTCAAGGGACCTATGAAAAAGGAGGTTACTCAGATTAGGTGGTCGGCGATATGAGATGATAGGGCGATCAGAAAAGAGGGCCCCAATGGAGGGATCATCCTGTAGGATGGAAAAGTTGTGGTTAATGGTCCTGGGGATAGGAAGTGTGTTAGGGTGGTAAGGAAGCACCAAAGTAATGCGGTTGTTACAGCAGGAGTTCCTGATCGGGTTGATGGTCCGGGGGGTGTTTTTGGCTCGGGCAAAGGCCCTATCAATCACACTGCTGGGGTATCCTCTGTTGATGAAAAAGGAGTACATTTCGAGGGCTTGGTTCTCGAAGTCGATGTCGTCGCTGCATAATCATCGTAGCCTAAGGCACTGTGAAAAAGGAAGAGAGTCTTTAGTGTGGTTGGAGTCATCAATATATCGTTTGTAGAGGTCAGGGACATAGCCAATGTAGGAAGCAAAGAAGCGTTCATCTACCCAGCCGACAAAAAAATTGGCATAGCTGGGTCCCATTCTGGTGCCCATGGCAACTCCACTGACCTGTTGGTAAAAAAGATTATTGAAAGAGAATATGTTCAGTGTGAGGACCAATTCTGCAAGGCGTACCAGGGTGTGGGTGGGTGGATCAAGCACTGTGCGTTTCTCCAGCGTGTGCTTGAGGGCTGTAAGGTCGTATCCAGGGGAAACTAGTTGGTTAAATACCAGCCCATCGTTTTGTCTGTGCCAGGTTTTGGTTAAACACAGAAGATCCAGTTTTTTTTTTCTTTGATAATGTCACATAAAAGAAGAGCCTTGTTGTTTATGGAGTGGGTATTGAATAGCGCTGATCTGGTCAGTCTCGGGGATGCATGAGTAAGCGGAGTCCGCTCCAGGTGTGGTAGTGAAAGAAGATTTTTTAGGTTGGCGCCAGTACTGGATGGACTTACAGTTGTGCGCCAAAAGGTAGGGATAGAGACTCCCTTGGCAGATGAATGAAAGAAACGGTGTCCTATACTTTGATGGATGTAGCGACTTTGTTGTAAAATCCCAGTGATACGGCAATAAACAAATGTGTCTTTTACCATGAAGTCGTTTTGTTTTAGTTGAAGAAGTTGCAGCGTGGTGTACCTCAGAGACATGATCGATGAATCCAAAATGGTGCAAAAAGACTCTGGAAATAAATCCAGAGTAAGGCAATAGCAGGTGGTGAAAGTCTTCAGTTGTGAAATTTCACAATGCAAATGAAAGTCACATTTGTAAATTGCAATGTGGAGCAGATAACGTGAAGCGGATAAAAATAAATAATTAGAAACCAGTTTTGCCAAGAAGAAAAATAAATAAATAAGCAGATACAAAAATGAAAAACTGGTGAGTGGAGCGGCAGCCAAACGCGCCAGCGTTCCCTCTCGACCGGAACCGGAACAGGAACCATCCTGTTAACTCCGAGGAACTTAAAACTGCTGAGACTCCACTGCAGTCCTATTGCAGTCCTACTGATATAAATATGTATGTGATCTCCTTCCTGGTGTTTCCTATAAACCATGATCATCTCCTTAGTCTTGCCAGTAATTCAATCTCCTCCCTGTATGCAGACTCTTCATCATCTGTGATCAGGCTGATGACTGTTGTATCATCTGCAAACTTAATGATGGAGTTTGAGTTATGCCTGGCGACACAATCATGGGTAAATAAGGAGTAGAGGAGAGGGCTAAGCACACAGCCTTGGGGGGCTTCAGTGTTTAGAGTGAGGCTAGAGAATATGTTGATGCCCACCCTCACAAACTGTGGACATTCCGCCAAGAAGTCCAGAATCCAATTACAAAGGGAGGTGTTCAGTCCCACGTCCTGGAGCTTGATGACAAGCTTTGAGGGCACTATGGTATTGAATGCTGGGTTGTAATCAACAACAGCATTCTTACATATGTTCCTTTCTTATACAGGTGTGAGAGGGCAGTATGGAGGGCAGTGGCAATAGTATCCTCTGTTGACCTGTTCTGGCGATATGCAAATTGCAGTGGGTCAAGGGTGTCAGGCAGTGAGGAAGTGATGCATGCTTTGACCAACCGCTTGAAGCGCTTCATGATAAGTGATGTGAGTGCAACGGGAGGTAGTCATTCAACTGACTCTGGGTTTCTTAGGAACAGGGACAATGGTGGTTTTCTTAAAGCAGGAAGGAACTATAGACTGAGCTAGAGAAACATTGAATATGTCCAAGAAGACATCTGCCAGCTGGTCTGCACATGCGTTCAGAACATGGTCAGGGATAACATCAGGGCCAAGTGTCTTGTGTGGATTGGTATTTTTAAAAACTTTACACACATCCACTCTGGGTTTGATCAGTGGGTGTTCACCCTGAATTTCTGGAATCCTCCTGGCTGGATCTGCATTACTGACATATAACCGAGTATATAATTTAGCTCATCAGGGAGACAGGTAGACTGTTGTGTGATATAGCTGGTTTGCACTTTGTAGTCTGTAATGGTGCATATACCACTCCACATGTTCCATGTGCTGCAACTGTGCTGCTCACCATTTACCCACAGTTTTTGATTTGGTTATGTGCAAACAGTAATCCTGGGATCCATGTAGCCAGTAACATAGTCCAGATGCACATTGATATTATTTCCGGCTGTTTAGTGGAAGATCTGCCACTCATTTGTAGGATAATATAAACTTAATATAAAATCCAATTCATCCAGCCAACGTTTAATGGTTCTGAACACTGGCCTCTCCTGTTTAAGCTTCAGCTTGTAAACAGGAAGTAGCAGAATGAAAGTGTGATCAGATTTACCGAAAGGAGATCTGGGGATGACTTTGTAACCATTCGGAAGGCAGTGTAAACATTATAAACATAATAAACATTTTAAATAATAACTATTTTTTATATATCTGGCTATGTAATAAAACATAGCCCAACAGAACATTCCCATTGGGTTTTGAATTGCATACCTTGGAGTAGCAAACATTTGTATAAGCTGTTGTGGTAAACTGCCACTTGGGCACAGTGCGCTATAATACAGTTTATGAGAGTATCATTGTCCATTACCACTATAAGGACAATAAAAGTTTTTTTTTAAACTAACATCAAAATCTCTCCAAAATATCCATAATTGATATTTTTAACTGCTTTCTTTAGTTACATGATTTAATATTCATATTTCCTATCATGTCATATTAAATCAGTAATACAACTTTTTTTTATAAGTAAAAAGCAAGTGGCAAGTGTTCTTATGATTCTTATGTTCTTATGATGTATTCTTAGAAAAGGATAAAATGTTATAGTTTTTTATGAAGTTAAAAAACTTTATATAGTTAGATCAAACATATCAAAACTTTTCCAAAATAACCACCATAAGGTGCCAAGTTAAAGACGGTGATGCATAAAATGTTTATGAAGATGGTGGAATACTGTGTGTACTTTTTTATATTTTTTATATTTAACTACCACTACCACTACCATCTACTCTATGTACATTAGGTATATATTACACATATGACCGCATGGCTTTAAATCAATTACAGTACACAATGAGTGAAATATACTGTATATTTAATAATCAAAATTTAAAGTTAAATTGTTTCCTGATTACTTGTTCCTGAAATTACATTACATGCATTCATTAGGTATGTATTATGTTAAACTTGTTTTTGTTTTCAGCAACCAAAATTTCCCTTTAGTTATAAAATGTCATATTACTATTCCATATTAAGTGGATTTAAACATGTGCAGTAGAGAGATGAAATTAAACGATCATTTCACTAACATCTAATGCACCACAAGTGCCACCTGATCGTCATTGGCCAGTAGTTTGCATACTGCAACGCACTGCACCACACTACATTTACCATAAAAGGAAGAAATACTGTGCATTCTGAGTGGCTGCATCTGTAATTTTTATTTATTAAATGAATATTTGTTTAACCGACTGTGCCTGAATTATTACTTTTCACCAAAGCTTTGCTGGAGAACAAAGAACTAATCATACCGCTAATCATACAAACCACTCAGGTATATTCTTGGCAAAAGCCAAGATTATGATTATTTAATTTACTTATTAATTAGGCAGCTTGGTCAGTTCCTGGTTTTCTGTATTTTTGTAACTCCCCATTTGTTACAAAACTTTACTATTAGAGAAAGTGTCTTTATTTGTTGAAAGTACAACTGATGCTTTGGCCAGGAATCGAACCCCAGATCTTCTAGCTAGCAGGCGAAAATTCTACACTGAACCAAAGTGTCTGTTTACGTGATAAATTAAAATCCACAAGTGTTACCTTTTCCATTTTCTACAGGAGCTTCAATCAAACTACCAGCTTTTAGTTTTTCATTACAGCAAAATATAGTTAAAACAAGCATGTCAAAAAGTTTCCAAAATAACCACAAGTAAACAAGTTAAAAAAGTGATGGAAATGTTTATGAAGAGGAATACACTCCCACTACGAGCTATATAAATATATTATATTTATTCACATAAAATAACATGATTAATGATGTTCAGAAAAGTATTATTTTCAGCTACCAAAATTCCCCTTTAGTTATGATTCCATGTTAATATTCTATATTAAGTAGATTTAAAGAAATACTAGTTAGTCTTCTTTAGCCAGTGAAGATTCTCTGGGCAATGTAACAAATCACACTGTGGCATGGCAAAGTCATTTTGACACAGCAATGAGTTTTGTTGCACAATCTAAGTGGCTGCCTCAGTAGGTGTATCCATTTGCACAGAGAAAAGGACTACTCATGCGATGTTTTTTTAACAAAGAACATTAGCCTTTATAAGTTTAAATAGATTAAATTCAAGTTAATATATGAGAAATCATTCCCCGTGACATATACAGATGCAGCCATTCAAAGTGCACGGTACAGACACGTACCGGAGGTAATTGGCTACGGCCTCGCGCAAAATATCGCGGTACGTGATTGGTTGACCGACAGGGGCACTCGTGGCTGTTGGTCGGTCGTAGAAAGATTTAAATGTCTTAACTGTGCCCGTTTTAGTATTGAATATTTAAATGGAATTTTACCACTAAAGGGAAATCTTAGTAGCTGAGCATAAAAAGAATAGGAGCATACTGTAACGCGTGTGAAGGCCATAAACGATATTAATTTTGGAACATAAACATACAGTATATGGCTGGTCTCGGTACTTTAAAGAAAAAATACACACCAGTATTCTATTTCTCCATAAACATTTTAAGCATTGAAGTCTTTAACTAACGTGAAATAACAGATGTATAAAAAGTGGTAGTTTTAAGCTTTTCTGCGAATACGGTTGATACTGGAATCAACAAGCATACTTTAAGAATTAGATTAATAGGGAATATAATATGGAATCACATATCTAAAGTTATTAATAATGATAGAATTATATTCATGTACCGCAACACAAGAAAAGTACACACTGTACAATGTCTGTTGATACTGTTTGTGTAGGGCTGTTTCACCTCTCCTCATGTGACCTTGCGGGTGATACGGACTACACAACCAGAAGTTGAAAAAATAGAATAGCAATATTATGGACAATTAATTGACAATAAATATAGAAAAACACATATTAAATTTGGGAAATAGTTTTAATATGTAAATAGTTCCTTGGTTCTGCAGCCCTGGATGTTTCTCTCTCCCTCTCGCCCTCCCCCCTCTCTCTCTCAGTTCAATTCAGTTCAAGGTGTTTTATTAGCAGGGCTCGTTGTGTGTCTCTCTCTGGTCGGGGCGCGGGAGTGCTCGCTGGCAGGTGGTGACGGAGATGAAAATAAAGGCAGCTTTTAACCCAAAATCGTTACACTATCATTCTGTCCATCGAAAACCTATTTATATGTGACCTTTCAGAACACCTGTCTGTTTTCCTCCTAGCACAATTTATGAGCACTGTGATTAAATTAATTCTCATTACATTATCATTCTTACTGTGCATAACAAGGAAGATTAATAAACATAAGGTTGTTTAATGACAATCTATTGTTTATCTCATGGCTGAATAGTCAAGTCTAGCCAAAAGAGAAAACATCGACTTTATTTAAACTTCAGCGAAAGTATTAATGGTTTTTAATTACCATACTTTTATGGTACATGACTTTGCTAAAATGTATTTAAAAATAAAAACGATTACAAATGCCAGCAGAGAGAGAGAGACACACACGCGGTTTTTCAAGTAATTGTTTTTTACTTTGTCAGAGAGTCTTCGTGATTTTGGCCATAGTCCGTCTCCTTACCAAAGCAATACAGTGGTGCAGCTTGAAGTCTGTGCCTGTATACAGTATGGAACAGATAAACTTGCACCATACAGATGAGCTAATACCTGGGAAAGACACTCCTATCTTATTTAAAACACAATACGCAAGGAAATGTGTCTGATGCATTAGCAAGTTAAATAAAAATTGCGTTGAAAAGCCGGGCATAACAATTGTTTCCTTTTTCTGATCACTCAGTGTTTGGATATTCGTCTCACCTGCCCTGTTTTTTGTTTTCATTTGCTGTGTATTCCTGCTGCGATCCACTCCTGCCCTCACACCTAAAGAAAACTATTTTACATTTTTTTGTGTGGTCCATAGTGCAGTTAACCCTTGCTATTGTAGTATCTTTGCGGCCTTCTGAGTCTGTGCTGTCCTCTGAAAGCGAGATGATCTCTGGTTCTTTGACAAAACAAGGCTCGCCAGATAATGTGAAAAAGACACGAATCGAAACCTGTTTTTATAGCTTTTAAAGTCGTGCAATGTGTAAGCAGGAACACATCATTATATCTTATATATGAAAAATACATACTGTAATATAGCTCCCAAACAAACACAAACGTGTTACATATATTGTTAAATTATTACCTGTTTTTCAGGAAGTTAAAAAACACTTGAATTACTTATCCAGTCTCTCGAAATAAAATTATTTTTCAAGCAATGTGATGTAAGATGCTTTTCAAACGTCGGGCAATGTGTTTTTTTTTATCCAACATTGATAGATTAAAAAATAATTCCCAATAGAAATTATTTACCTAAATTATTTAATCCCTCTCCCACCAGGAATTAAAAAAAAAACATGGAATCGCGTATCTAAAGAAGATGCTTAGACTTTTAATTATTTTAAACTGTAACAGCAGCACAATGTGCTTTTTCACTAAACCTCCTAGAGTAACGAAATGTCTCTAACGAAATGGCACGTGTCTGTGCCGTGCACTTTGAATGGATCCATCTGTATATGTATATTTAAATACATAACTATCTAATTTTTTCAAAGCCAATAAATCACAAGTTCAAATCACAGGGATGCAAGACTCAAAAATCAAGTTTGATCATCTAGGTGTTTTAAAATAAACTCAGTTTTCTTTTAGCTTTGAGGCATTGACTAACTGCAGGTTTTGTGTAATGTCAGTATTAAAGTTGAATATTACTCCTAGGAGGCTATATAGAATTTTATGCACTTAGACCAAAGATAAATTTAAAAATAATGTAAAAAAGTAATGGCAGAATTATAAAGCCAAGAAAATCAGTAAAAAACATTATTTACCTGTGATTTTAGACATTTGTGAATATGAAACTTAATTTGAAGGTTTTTTTTATAAAACTTTACTGACTATGTTTGTATAACATAAAATATTTAAAACATATATCTGATTAGACATATGTTTTAGAAAAAACAATATCAGTTTCTCAGATATCATTGGATTTTTGATGAGAGAGAAAAAGATTTTGATTCACAGTACTGATGTTTTCACAAATAAAATATAATTTTGTTTCATAACTTGGTTGTTATTTTTCTGAGTAATTCATAAAAAGACAGGGACAGAGGAACAATGTTCAATTATTGACAATTGCTACACAGCTACTGTGATTTTTAAATGAGTAATACTAATAAAAGTAAAAGCCTTTTGCAACAACAGAATTGCACAATGACTGAGAGGTCTACCATTGTATTATTGGCAAGTATCGGGTGACCTGGTTTTCCAGGTTGTCCCTCAATTCCAAGCCTGGTCTACAACCCATTCATCATGCCCGACTATGTTAATTGATGGATGTTTAGGTAAACAATGTGAAGATTGTGGCTGTCATCCTAATAACATTTCCAGATCTGTTTCTACACACAACACACGTACTCTAACTGTGACACCTGTGGTGGCTGGGCTAATTAAATTAAGACTAGAGCGCCTAGATAGAAAGAAGCAGCCACAAAGGCATAAATTAGAACACAGACCTGACAAGGGAATTTGTTGTAGAGCCTTTTCAGACCTGGAAGCAGGCAGTATTTCTTTTTGATAATTGTATTTTCATTTTGTTAGTTTAATTTTCACTCCCTAGGATGAGCTAATTTGGTGACATGGGATTAAGTCAAGCAGCATGACGATCAAGGAGGAAGATATCTTTCAGATGACTGGCTTTTAGTTTTATTGTTATAAACCTGTAGTTGATATTAAAGGTTATTGTGAGCCTGCATCTTGCTTTGCAAAGTGATATTCATATATCAGTAGCGTGGTAGCGTGTGACGTCATAAACACAGTCACAGCCAGGCTACAAACAAAGCACCCAAGCGCTTTTATAGCTATTTCAGGGGACTTTAACCACGTATCTATTTCCACCACTCTGCCTACTTTCCACCAGTTTGTTAAGTGCCCGACCAGAGAAAACAAAACACTGGACTTATTATATGCCAATGCTAAGGATGCATATAGTTCCACAGCCCTCCCCCCCCTTGGCAGATCAGATCACAACCTTGTCTTGCTTATTCCACTATACAAGCCTATTGTCCAGCGCCAACCTATGACCATGAGGACTGTGAGGAGATGGTCTCAGGTGGCTATGGAGGATCTACGTGGTGCTTTGGAGGCCACCGACTGGGATGTGCTGTGCGAACCACATGGGGACGACATAGACAGCATGGTGGACTGTGTCACTGACTATATTAACTTCTGCGTAGACAACACCATCCCCACCAAAGACGTACACTGCTTTTCAAATAACAAACCCTGGATCACCAGCGACCTGAAGGCTCTTCTGAATGACAAGAAGAGAGCCTTTAGGAGGGGAGATAAGGAAGAGGTCAAGCGTGTACAGAGGGAGCTAAAGCAGAAGTTAAGAGAGAGCAAGGACGCCTACAGGAGGAAGATAGAGGACAAGCTGCAAAGGAATAGGGTGAGAGATGTATGGAGCAGCATGAGAGAGATCACTGGCTTCAAACAGGCTGGGGGTGCAACAGAAGGGAACCTGGAGATGGCCAACGAGTTGAACCAGTTCTTTAACAGGTTTGATTCTGGGTCCTCTGTGGCGCAACACCCATCCCCCCACAGCCACACGCTCCCTAACCCTTCACAGCTGCAACTGCCCAACACCTCCTCCATCCCCCCACAAACATGGCCGCCTACAGCTACAACCCCCGACGGCTACTCACCCACCCATCCTCCACAGCTGCCACTCTCCAACACCTTTAACACCTCCAGCACTGAAAGCACTATGAGCATCATCCCCCAGGCCAGGCTGACCATCACAGCTGACCAGGTGAAGAAGGAGCTGAAGAGGCTGCACGAGGGTAAGGCCAGGACCAGATAACATCTGTAACCAGAGTTCTGAGGGCCTGTGCTGATCAGCTGAGCGGAGTGCTCCAGCGACTGTTCAACCTGAGCCTGCGCTTGGAGAGAGTCCCGGTGCTCTGGAAGACATCATGCCTGGTCCCGGTACCAAAGAAAGGGCGCCCCTCTGTCCTCAACGACTACAGACCAGTTGCACTGACTTCTCACATCATGAAGACACTGGAGAGGCTGGTCTTATCCCACCTGAGACCCCTGGTCAGCTCATCACTGGACACCCTACAGTTTGCCTACCAGCCCAGTGTTGGTGTGGAGGATGCGATCATCTACATGCTGCAAAGGGCCTACTCACACCTGGACAGGGCTGTTAAGGATCATGTTTTTCGACTTCTCCAGTGCCTTCAATACCATCCAGCCCTTACTTCTAAGGAGGAAGCTGGAGGAGATGCAAATCGATGCCTCCACGACCTCGTGGATCACTGACTACCTGACAGGCAGACCACAGTCTATGAGACTTCAGAACTGTGTGTCTGAACAGGTAGTGAGTAACACAGGGGCACCTCAAGGGACAGTTCTTTCTCCATTCCTCTTCACCCTCTATACTTCTGACTTTAAGTACAACTCAAAGTCATGCCACCTGCAGAAGTTCTCAGATGACTCTGCAATTGTGGGATGTATCAAGGGTGAGCAGGAGGAGGAGTACAGAGGACTGGTCAGCAGCTTTGTGGAGTGGTGTGGGGTGAACCACTTAGAACTGAATGTTACAAAGACAAAGGAACTGGTGGTAGATTTCAGGAGGAAAAAGGTCAAACCTACTCTTGTCTACATCCATGGGAGTGGCGTGGAGATGGTGGACTCGTACAAGTACCTGGGAGTGCACATCGACGATAGACTGGAATGGTCTAAGAACATCGAGGCCATCTATAAGAAGGGACAGAGCCAACTTTACTTCTTGAGAAGGCTCAGGTCCTTCAATGTGTGTAGTAAGATGCTACACATGTTTTATCAGTCGGTGGTAGCAAGTGCCATTTTCTACACAGTGGTGTGCTGGGGCTCTGGGATTAGAGCAGTAGATTCCAAAAGGCTGAACAAGCTCATCCGGAGAGCAAGCTCTGTCATTGGGTCTGACCTGGACCCCTTGGAGGTAGTGGCTGAGAGGAGAATGATGTCCAAACTAGAGGCCATCATGGACAACTTCTCCCATCCCCTCTATGACAGGCTTGCAGGAATGAAGAGCACGTTCAGCAATAGACTGATTCATCCACGGTGCGACAGGGAGCGCGACAGGAGGTCATTCTTGCTGTCTGCCATAAGACTGTATAACGCATCCACCTTGCGTCTTGGCAGAGGCAACATCGACAGTGACCTGTTTCTGGACTAAACGCATATACACATCTACTGCTACATCTGTTCTCTTTCTTTTTCTTTTTCCCGTTTACAACCACTTTTGTGCAATATATGCCAGGGACCTGTGCAATACATTTACATCTATATTTATATCTATATCTATATTACATCTATATTTATATTCATATGTGTGATACGTTTTTCTGTGTACTGTTCTGTTCTAGTTTGCTCTTGTGTGTCCGGACTGTGAGTAACTCTTGTATTGTATTGTATGTATTGTACTATTATTATATATTTCGTTACACTGTGGCTGTGTTGTGTGTGTTAAGCTGCTGTTGCACTGCAATTTCCCTCACGGGATCAATAAAGTATCTATCTATATAATGCAAGTCTGTTTTCATATTTGTGCTCTTTGATCTGGATTTGTTTGTATGTGTCAACTCACTAGTTCGTGTTTATGTTGTAATTCCTGTAACTGAAAACAAACTAGTGATCTTGGAATGCATATATTAATACCTTCAATCTAGAAAAGATAAGGTTCACTAGAGATTTGATCCAAATATGAACGATCCCCAAGAGTATAAATGGGGATATCCAAGGGAACTGCTTCACACTGTTTAGAAAAACATGGATATGGAAAGTGAATTAATTATTTTAGAGCTCAGGAAACATTATTTTACAAAAAGAACTGTTATCGGGAACAAGCTTCTAGGCAGTTGATATAAAATCCAAACTTGTACCAATGTCTGGATGAAATTTTTGTTTCACTTGGAGTATCTGATACAATATGAAATGAGTGATAATTCCTCTCATTTGCATGCTTTCACATTTTTAATCCTAAAAAGTAAATGTAGGGATATTTTAGTTATCTTTGTTGTTAAGCTATAGTTAAATTGCACTTGAATGTATTATTAATGTATTACCCCCCCCCCCCCCCCATAAATACAGATGCAGCCATTCAAAATGCACATTTCTTTATGTCCTGTTTTAATTCACCAGGAAAATTCCTATGCGTTACTTAACAGCTTTTTAAAAACAGCACCATGATGTTCAAACAGATTGTTTACACAGAAGACTGATAGCTTTGCATTATGAATCTCTTTTTCTTGTGATTTTATTTAATGTGGCACTATGTACTGGGATAGGAGGATGCCGTTCTCCAGCCAATAGCATTTAAACCACAACACCCAAAATGCTGCAACTAAGAGTTTTACAAACTAGGCAGGTCCTCTGACCTTTCCAAGCCTCACTTTGAGTTGTTTTTGTTTTTTTGTATTTGAATACAGTAATACTACCAGCTATATAAATACACCTCAAACATTTGCCCACCAGCTAACACACAGAAGCAATACAAATATTATTTTGTATACAAAAAATATTTTGAATACAAAATGTACTTGCAAGAATAGCGATTACAAACATTAAAAACATACTTGCTTTATAATGTTCATACTGTCAAACTGAGCAATCTTGCTTTTATAAAATATATTGACTTTTTCATGTTTAATGTTTAACAAGCTGTAATATAGTTTAAAATGATTAAAAGTCTAAACTGTATACTACTTAAATTCTTATATCTATTAATATAACTATCAAGTGATATTAAATAAATACAACGTATTAGTATAGATGACACTTTTCTAAAAGTTATTAAAAAAATAAAAACGATTACAATCTAATCTTTCCACGTGTGATCCCATGAGGAAGTACAATATGTTCCTGCTTTGTTTAATGCTTTAATGCTTAAAGTTAATTAAGGGACTTAGAAGAGAAGGGAAAATATTACGATTTACATTGCATTGTCAGATTGTGAATCAATAAAGGCATTTAATTAAACACGTGTTTGCGATTTTATTCAAACTTGGGGTAATGGGGACTCTATTATTTCTCTATTATTATCAAAACCCTCAACTCATTCAGCTGTGGTTATTTTGGAAACATTGTGACATATTCCTTGTAACTACACTGCTGTCGATATTGTAGCAATAGACAAAATTAAATGCTTGGAGTTTGTAATGTATTTAAGTCTTTGTTTAATGGTTTCATTAGTGACAAAGGCCAAACTTTCAGCTTCAGATTTAAAAGGATATTGTAACACGTACACTGTATGGCCAACATTAAAGGTATTGTGCGAGCCGGCTTGCCAGTGCGGTGACATCACTGCCTTCCCTTTTATTTATTCACAATCTGACAATGCAAGACAGAACAAAGAGATGGGTGCCAAACAACATTGTCCAATAATACTCTTCTTGTGTCTAATTTTTAGTTTAGCAGGATTTGAGCTACAGTATATGAATATAATTATATCGTTATTAATTTCTTTAGTTATGTGTTTCCATATTATATTCAATATTAATCAAATTTTAAAAATGTCAATAAAGTGTCCATCATATTTGCTATTTTAGTTTTTCAAATAAATGTTTATTTGTTAAAAAAAACCTCATGGCAACAGCTGGGTTTGAAGCCCTGACCTCAGGCATGCAAGGAACACGCCTAACCCATTACATAACAGATATAATCATGTGGGAAGGCGTGTAACCGAAGCAGAGATTTCCAAAGAAAGTGTACTACTGTGATCATTGTAGCTACAGTATATGAATATAATTATATCGTTATTAATTTCTTCAGATATGCGATTCTATATTATATTCCCTATTAATCAAATTCTAAAAAGTATGCTTTTGTGTACTGCGGTAATGAGCGTGTTTGCAGAAAAGGTTAAAACATTATAACTTTTTACAAAGTATATAAACTTAATATAGTCAGAAGGAGCACTCAAAATCTTTTCTAAAATAACCACAGTATATAATCAAATGAAATACTTTGATGTTTAAAATGTTTAGAAAGAAAGTGGAATACTGGTGTGTATTTTTTATTTAAACTACCAATACCAGCCATATACAGTTTACATAATATGTTTATGTTCCTAAATTAATATTGTTTATGAGCATGTGAAAGGTAAGGTGAATCGGAGATTCTCAAAACTTACTTTGTATGATTGGAAACAAATACGTGATCGGATCAACCAAATGCTGTGGTGTTACTTTTTGTCAATGGAAAAATGTTTAGTATTTTTGTGTTGCAACAGTTAAACTGATGCAGACGGTTATAAAGAAAGTGGACCACGGTAATACTTTGAGCTTACAGCCTGTCCACAGTCATTCATTATTAATACTATTAGTAATATCTTCCATAACGACATTGATGCATAAAATATTTCTATAATTAAAATATTTGATATGATAAAGGTGAAAGGTTGTGTATTTTTGTCCAACTGAGCAATCTTTTATAAAATATAATTACTTTTTAATGTTTAATGATTAACATGCTGCAATACACAGTTTAAAATTATATTCTTAATTGGAAAAAGATTTCATTAATGTTGTTATTGTTATTATCTGGATTGCATAATTTGGTATTTTATAATATTTGTACTGTATCATACCACTCCCCATGTAATATTCAATTACAGGCAGAGGCATTATTGAGTTTTTACTTAATTTGTATTTGTCCTTAATATTAAAAAAAAACCAGAAGAAGTCATACTCATTTTACAAGGATTGTTACTGTTTTATTCAAACTCAGCTTTTCTTTTTCTTAATAAATAACAGACATTTTTCACAAAAGGTTCTTTTTCATCAGTATTTTAGAACATCTTCACATTCCTGTGAAAGCTAGCATTTTTGCAAATACAGTCCCTAAAACAGGATAGTTTGTCGGATAATCGAAAATGTCAGATAATACAGAAACTGAGAACATAAATCATAGATTAATGGAAGTGTCGTATAAGTATGAAATCTGGTTTATTAATCTTCTGTAATGCTAAAATAATAGAGTATTTTTGTTAGTTATTATTTAAAAAATGAATGATTGGAATATGTTTCCCAGATGTGCTTCTCTTCCCTTCCTCTCTTGCACCAAGGTCTCGCCAGCATCTTAGTAACATGACAACAGTAGCAGCTGCCTCCTCTTGTTATTCAACATAAGCTAGTGCCACTTTGAGAGCCTTGACCCCTTCTCTATGCTTTTGTTCCATTGAAAGAACTACTTTCTTTCTCTACTCTCTTGTCATGTTTCTCAAATAATAAAATTACATTCATGAAAAATACAATAGGAAAAATAAAATTCAATCACTGTTAGTACAGAACAGTACAAAAATAAATCACGAGTGCAAACAAGCAAGCAAAGCTACGTCAATGGCAGCATGTGATGCACTGAGAGACAAAGCAGCATGGGATTGGGGAAAATATTATGCATGTGCATGTATACAGTATATAGAATGTTGATTGGCTATGTTGGATAAACCAGAATGTCAGATAATTGAAGGCTGGATATCGAGACTGTACTGTATTCTGAAATTTAATGCAGATTTTTTAATTATTGGAAGTGAATATTTATGTTTACTAAGGGCAAGTTAATTTGAATAATACCATATTCTACTATTCAGAACAAGTGTCACGGGAGCCGGTTCTGACTCCCGTGAAGTGTGCTGTTAAAGACCCTATGCAGACAGTATAATCCGGAAATGACTGGAGAAGGACATCAGGGGAAGGTATAGCAGGATTAGGATGGGTTGACAGACAGGGGGCAGTGATTGTAGTGATCAGGTGCAAGAGGTGAAATGCGGAAGCGACAAAGTCCAGGGAAGTCAAAGAACTAAAAACATAACGGGACCAGGCGCTCCGAGCCCCGGACCCAGACTGTCAGGATGCTGGGGAATAAGGCCTACCCGCAAGCCTGAGGAATAGGCAAGCCTTGTGGCATCCATCTTCCAATACTGAGCCAGGAACTGCAGAGACACTAGGCTTTTAACCAAAAAACACACCAGAGAATAATAAAAATGAATCATAACAGAAAAGGGTAGGAGCGCCCTTTAGAGGAGGGATGTGGAACGTAACAACAAGGCAATAAAACACTGACGTGAAGCAGCCTTATTACATTGTAAACAAGCAGGCTTGTGAATATATCTGTTTTAATCCAACAAAATATTGCTCTTGTCTTTGAGATGGTTTTGCTGACATATACAACTTATTTGTTAAGTCTGCATCCAGATCACTTGGAACATTTCTGTGGTGAAATATCTGCTGCACCTCTATTTACTTGCTTGTACATTGCATTATGTTACTCATTACACTAATTAGTGAGAAAAAGGGGTCACTTCACATCACAATTTGTGTAAACACCCACTCTTGCCCATTAGATTTTCTAGAACATGGCGACTATAGCTTCACAACCGAAACGTTTTTACTCTTCTCTTTTCAGCATGGAATAAACCTATTACTTGTTCCTTTGCAGACTATCCAGTACTTTAACAAAGTGCAAAATTTTGTGCTTAATTCAGAATTTGTAATATTTGGTGATACAGTTCAATTAAATTATTTTGTTACCAGTCTGAGAAAGTGGGACTGTAGTTCCCCTTTAATATAGAATATACATCTGGAATCAAACAGACACAGGAAAAATAGCCATATTAATTTATTAATCTAAATATTAGCTCTAATTTCTTCATAAACATCTGCATCAAATTCTTTAACTCGCTCACTTTATTATGGTTATTTTGGAAAAAAAATGTGCAAGTTTTAACTACATTTTCTGTCATGGTTGTTGTAATGGAAAATGAAATGCTTGTAGAAAATGGAATAAGTAAGTCTTCTGTTTTTTTTTTAATTAGCTAATTTAAATGGCATTTTGTTCAGCAATAGAATTCTTGCCTGTAAGTTAGAAGGTCCCAGGTTTGATTCCTGGCTAACGTGCCAGTTGTACTTCTAACAAATTGAGACTCTTTCTCTAAAATATAAAATATTATGAACAATATGCATACTATATTGACATTCTTATTATTTTATGCATCACAGTATACTAAATATTAATATCTTATTAATAATAAATAAATAACATGACCAAACACGTATTAGTTAGAAATCATTAAATGCTGTCAATGGCAGGAGTAAAAACAAGTTCTACTCATTTACAACAGTCTCCAGGAAGGAAATTTTAAGATGTCCATAAACAGAAATTGCAATTGCAAATATATACAACGGCAAATATAATTGAATTGCAGTTCTACTGTTTATCCCCTAATATCGTGATTATTGTACATGTCTTGTACTGGTGATGTGGTTGTTGTTGGTGTTACAATAAATGCATTTTGATTTATTCATGAAATGTTTGTCTTGCATATTGTTAAATTACATTGTTAGATTATAAACTGCAATCAGTAAAAAAAAATCATACACTGGACTTTTTTCTCAAAATCAGGATGTTTTAAGCAGAGCTTTCTCATCTCCTGACTTTCCACACATGGGTATCACATGAAGTATTATCCACAGATATACTGAAACAGTATCGTATACATCAATAAAGTGCAGTGTGATCGTATACTGTAAAAATATACTGGATGATACCGTATGGTACAGTACTACAGTACAGTATGTGTAAAATATTTTTCAGAATCAAAATTTAAATTGTTTATTGATTACTTATTGCTGAAACCTGAAAGAGGCACATCACATTCACAGCAAGCCATCATAATTAAGTATTTTTATATATCCGGCTATGTAAAAAAGCATAGCCAAAAGGAACATTCTCATTGAGATTTAAACCTTGCACCTTGGAGTAGCAAGCACTTGTGTAAAGTGCTGTACTCAAATGCCACTTTGGTAAAGTGTGCTATAATATAGTCTAAGAGAGTTTCATTATCCATTACCACTATAAGGATAAAATAAGTTTTTAAAAAACAAACATCAAAATATTTTCAAAATATCCACAATGAATATTTGAATGCTTAAAGTGGCATATGGAAGAATTTGGACTATCACCAGAAAACACCTGGTTTTGAATCCCAGTCAATGCTGAGCCCCAATGTAAATTGTATACTGTGTAGACTAATTTTATTATTAGACTAATTTTATTATAAATTTTAAACTGTGTATTACAGTATATTAAATATTAAAATCATTAAAAAGTAGGTATTGTAACGCAACGGGGGCTCCGGCGGGCGCCCTTGCCGCATTAGGTCGGCCCCTGCACCGTCCGGGGCTCGAACCCGGGACTTCCGCGTCTCTCTGCAGCGACCTAGCCCCGTGAGCTAAAGAGAGATCTCTCCACAGCCCAGTAGCTGTGGTCCTGCTATCACAGGGAAGGGCGGTGACGTCACCCGCTCTGGTACGCCGGCTCTTACACAGTGCTTGTCGGCCGTAAGCGTTACACTCTCCCCCGCTTAAATCGCCGTCCCCAGCGAAGGGCTATCCCATCCCACTTCTGACACCAATGTAACGCAACGGGGGCTCAGGCGGGCGCCCTTGCCGCATCTGGTCGGCCCCATCCCGAGTGGAGGCTCGAACCCGGGACTTCCGCGTCTCTCTGCAGCGACCTAGCCCCGTGAGCCAGAGAGAGATCTCTCTTTATGTAACGCAACGGGGGCTCAGGCGGGCGCCCTTGCCGCATCTGGTCGGCCCCATCCCGACTGGAGGCTCGAACCCGGGACTTCCGCGTCTCTCTGCAGCGACCTAGCCCCGTGAGCCAGAGAGAGATCTCTCCACAGCCCAGTAGCTGTGGTCCTGCTATCACAGGGAAGGGCGGTGACGTCACCCGCTCTGGTACGCCGGCTCTTACACACACTGCTTGTCGGCCGTAAGCGTTACAGTATATTTTATAAAAACAAAATAACTTAGTGGACACATAAAAATAGTTTATTATACTGTAGTGACTCTTTCAGGTTTACATCCGCATTGAGAAAATCAGTATTGTGTCTTAATGCAAATTTCAGCAGCCAGTTAAATTGTTTCCTGAGTAATTTATTATTAGGATTATTTTTACAATTGCCAGTAACAAGTGAATTTTACTTGGGTATAACTTTGTACCATGCAGATTTTTTTTTTTTACTTTTTTAAAATTCACTGAAACCTACAACTTGACAAGGGGTGCATGCACTCTTGCACAAAACTGTATGCTATTGTAGGTATTTGGTGCCAGTAAAAAAGCTTTGTAAGCAAAATGTTACTTAGTGATGTTTACATGCAGCAATTTGCCCACATAAATAAAATATTTTCTGTAGTTGTATTTAAAAAATAAAGTAAATAAATATTTTACTGTTATGTGCTTAAACATGAGGTTCACATTTAAACTAGTTTCTTTTCACTTCCAATTTGGAAACCAACTGATGCAGCCATTCAAAAAGCACGGTACAAACCCGTACCTCGGGCATCTACGCGTGCGCCACTGCGCCGTACCGCACGTACACTTCCTCGTGATCATCTTAGAATCATTGAGTAAGTTGCAAGTTTTTTTTATACATAGCATTCGGAAATACAATTGAAAATAGTTTTGTGGTGTATGCATAGATTAAACTTTTCTAAAATATAACAATTTTGTATAACAAAATTAAAGACGATTAAAATCTGTAATCTGTAATCTTTCCATGTATAATGTCATTAGAAAGTACAATAAGTTCCTGCTTTGTCTAACTATGGTATCAAAAAAGAAACCTGTGCTTAATGATAATTAAGGGACTTAGAAGTCAAAGAAAATGATTTACGTTGTGTAATTTTAAACACTAAGTTATGAACGCAGACGCAATTGGTGCTTTACAGCCATTGTGCATTACTGCGCTCCACGCTTCCTCCTTCCCAGTGCTACCTCTCCCTCTGACACAGCGCAGTGGGCAGCACGCTGTTTTCAGAGCCTCTGATTGAGGAAAAAAGACCTGCTGATCTGTTCTACATACCAGGAAGACAACAGAATATTATTTTTTCTATTCGGAACGTGTGTTGTTTTTAAGAAATTCGTGTATTTTGAACATTTAATTTAGAAGTAAAAACCTTACCTTACAGTGTAGACAGAGATTCTAAGCTGATCACGAGGAAGAAAAATCACCCGTTTTTCGCGCATAAAAAGTGGTTATTAACTATCGAAACCCGTTTTTATAGCTTTTAAAGTCGTGCAATGTCTAAGTAGGAACACATCATTATATCTCGTTTTTTATTTATTTTTTAAGAATTAAAATAATCATTTACCCAACCTCATTTTAAAGACATCTACTTGTGAAACTTTTCACAGCCTGTACATAAAACTATATACACAATACTGCTGACAGCAGGAAAATTCCTATTCTTTACTCAGCAGCTTATTAAAAACAGCCCCATGGTGTTCAAACCGATATTTTTTATACAGAAGACTGACACAGCTTCGCGCTGTGAATCTGTTTTTCTAAGAAAACATGTGTCCGTGGGGGAAGGTGGAGTGTCTTTCTCTGGAAGACTCGTCCTATTCTACTTTGAAAATACCTGTGAAACAGGTTTAATTCGGCAAAGCCAGCAGTCCCGCAGAGAGAGATGAAAACCACGCACCCCCAGGCAAATGCACAACATTAATGTAGGGCTTTCGGGCTCACGTGGATTTACGCCCTACAACCTGCAGTACCGCTGTGTACATACAGTACGAACATGTTGTTATATTTAGAAATATTAAAAATGTCAATATACTGTAGTGTCCATATTATTTGCTATTTTAGTTTTTCAAAGAAATGTTTATTTGTTAAAAGAAAACTCATAGTGATTGCTGGATTTGAACACCCGACCTCACGCTTATAAATCAGTCACTTAAGCTGTCATGCCACTCTAGTGTACTCTCATGAGGCACCAGTTCTGTAGGGGTTTGGGCATTTACTGGGACAATTATTAATTGTAGCAGTTAATCACAAAATTATTCTTTTAATGGCTTTAGAATCCAACCTTGTGGTATAACTCAAACAACGCACACACACAGGTACTAATACACAAGGATACATTTATTTATACATAAAATATGCATGTAAACCTAATAGATCTTATCGTGAGGGTTATCAGAATACAAGAGATATATATTCAGTCAGTTACGAAGAGTTACATATATCAAGAGGACATACGTTCAGTATATCATTCATTTAGACCGTTTTATAAATGAACTTGGTTATAACTTTTACATTAGATACTCAAAACAAGTACATAACTCTTAGGAATTAAATTCCTAAGAGTTATGTATCAACTGGTTGGGATAATAATTGAATTCTGGAGCTGTAATGCAGTGAAGTTGAATACTCATCCAATATCTGGGGATTCAGATCTCTTGTGGGCACAAAGAAACAGTTGCATGCTCTCTGAAGACCAGCTAGTTAGTTTTGGCTGTTACTAGCAAGAGTTTGTGCACAGGAGAAAAGATGACTCTGGGTCCCAGCAGGTCAGGAAGAGGACGGTTCGTTCCTGATGAAGCACTAGTTCTGAATAGTGATCCAGCTGTCCACAGTTCCGACCTGTTCACGAGGCTTGCTGCTGATGCTAACCTCAGATGGATCCTCTGGTTACTCTCTGTCAACCTCTGCTCTAGACTCTTAGAACAGAGGAAAGTTTTGGCACTCGGACACACTGGCCATTCCTTGGTTGTCCGGGCTGAGTCTCAGGATGGTCAGGAGGCGCGCTGTGAGAATGTCCTGCCCTTGGGAGCCTTTCTGCTCCTGGGCCATCCTGCCCTGGAATTCTTTAGAATAGTTTCGCACCCCTGGAATTCTCCTTTGGGATTCTCCTTGTTGCCTGTTTTTACCTGGTGGAACTTCAGCTCGTTCATTGGCTGAAAGTTTCATGGGCATCAGAGACCCACGTGGGTTACTCGGCCCTACCAGTCCCTGATTGGTTGATCAAGGTGAAATATGAGTCACTTACTCCTGACACCTAGGAATGCAATCCAGATGTCCCTCTGGCACTCCCTAGACAGATAGGGGCCAATGGTTGACCATTGATCATGATAGCCAGGCTTAGCTAAGTGCATCCCCATTTGGGAGCTGTCCCTTATCAAAAGTAAACATCTTTAAATCAGCCTGCATGAATAGCTTCTCTGTGGCTGCACCACAGAGATGAAGAGAGAGATAGGGCCTCATTTGGGAAAGCACAGCAACACTTAATTCTGTCTTATTAACAAGCATTGCCGCTACACCACCAAGGCAAATTATATGACATGCATTGAAACAGCAATACACATACCAATATAGAAATATAGTTATTCCATTATTAATTTATTTACATACACAAATCCATATTATATTCCCTATTAATCCAATTCTAAAAGTATGCTTTTGATTAATCCGATAACGAGCATATTTGCAGAAAAGATTAAAACGATCAATTTTTCACAAAGTATATAAACGTACAGTAATATGGTCAGAGGAAGCAGGTAAAAACGTTTCAAAATAACCACATGTACTGTAAGACTTTGATGCTTCAAATGTTTAGGGAAAAACGGAATACTGGTGTAGTGTGCTCTCTGAAGGCACCAGTTCTGTAGGGTTTGGGCATTTACTGGGACAATTATTAATTGTAGCAGTAAATCACAAAATTGATTCTTTTTGATGGCTTTAGAATCCAACCATGCGATATAACTCAAACAACGCACACACACACAGGTACTAATACACGAGGATACATTTATTAATACATAGAATATGCATATAAACCTAACAGATCTTATTGAGAGGGTTATCAGAATACAAAAGGTATATATTCAGTCAGTTACAAAGAGTTACATATATCAAGAGGACATACGTTCAGTATATCATTCATTTAGACCGTTTCGTAAATGCACTTGGTTATAACTTTTACATTAGATACTCAAAACAAGTACATAACTCTTAGGAATTAAATTGATATCAACTGGTTGGGATAACAATTGAATTCTCGAGCAGTAATGCAGTGAAGTTGAATACTCATCCAATCTCTGGGGATACAGATCTCCTGCGGGCACAAAGAAACAGTTGCAGGCTGTTGCTGTCCAATCCGCACTCCCTGGCTCCATGCCAGGCTGTGCTGTGCAGCTTGCGACGGTGAGCTGCTGATGCTCACTGACCGGCTAGTTAGTGTTGGCTTTAACTAGCACAGTTTGTGCACAGGAGAAAAGATGACTGTGGGTCCCAGCAAGTCAGGAAGAGGACCGGTTCGTTCCTGATGAAGCGCTAGTTCTGAATAGTGATTCAGCTGTCCACAGTTCTGACCTGTTCACGAGGCCTGCTGCTGGTGCTAACCTCGGGTGGATCCTCTGGTTACTCTCTGGCAACCTCCGCTCTCGACTCTTAGAACAAAGGAAAGTTCTGGCACTCGGACACACTGGCCGTTACGTGGTTGTCCAGGCTGAGTCTCAGGATGGTCAGGAGGCGCGCTGCGAGAATGTCCTGCCCTTGGGAGCCTTCTGCTCCTGGGCCGTCCTGCCCTGGAATTCTCCTTTGAATTCCCTTTAGAAAAGTCTCAGAAGTCCCAGAATTCTCAGAATTCTCTCAGGTCCTCTGTGTTGCCTGTTTTTACCTGGAGGCACTTCAGCTCGTTCATTGGCTGAAAGTTCCATGGGCATCAGAGTCCCACGTGGGTTACTCGACCCTACCAGTCCCTGATTGGTTGATCAAGGTGAGATATGAGTCACTTACTCCTGACACTTAGGAATGCAGTCCAGATGTCCATCTGGCACTCCCTAGACAGATAGGCACCAATGGATGACCATTGATCATGATAGCCAGGCTTAGCTAAGTGCATCCCCCTTTTGGGAGCTGTCCCTTATCAAAAGTAAACATCCTTAAATCAGCCTGCATGAATAGCTTCTCTGTGGCTGCACGACAGAGATGAACAGAGAGATGGGGCCTAATTTGGGAAAGCTCAGAACACTTAATTCTTTCTTATTAATAAGCCTTGCCGCTACATTGGTAACACACACCTTTCTGTGATTTGTTTTGTACATCTAAGCTTTTGCAAATGTTCCTGCATCCCTGTTCTGCACTATGTCTAGTCATGGCTTTTTCTGTTTGCTTATTTCAAAGTAACACCTGCTCCATTTCTAAAACTATTTGCTTGTGTGTATTTTTGTATTTTTACAATTATTTACACCTCTAGCACTTTAAGTTCCTAAATTTTAATTTGTCTTAATTTGTAGACTGAATTTTAGTTTTAGCCTTAAGTTTTCTCTGTCTTTTGTTTCTTGTCCTACAACTGTTATTATTGATCACTGAATTATGGCACTTGACATGACTTCTTTCATTCACCATTTCCTGAACATCTATGACAAGCAGAGATAGAGATGTCTCAGCTGAAATGTCACTGTTTAAACGAATAAGAAATTAGATTGCTCGTAAATCGAAACTGATTTGAAATTGCAGAAAGGATTTATTTTCTATGTATATTTCTGATGCAGAAATAGTGCACATTTCCTTCATTACTTTGTTTGTCGAGATTTTAACTTTATATTTAGGCTCCGATTTCAACTTTAAATCTTATTAACTTAACTATTAATATACTGAATACTAGCAGTATTTTCTGATATTTTTCTCCCCTCTACCACAAAAATATATTTGTATTGTTGCTAGGATTAACTTTTTTTCGTACGTGTCTCTCCCTATTGTTAACTATCCAGCCATTGCAAGCCACTGCAGCAGCCACAAATAAAAAAAACTTTCACGTTATTGCGAAACACTCATGACTTTCTCATTCAATCAAAGGTTTGATGTTTTTTTTATTTTGAAACGATGATCTTGACGTGCAGGTGTGAAGTAGAGATAACAGCTTCAAATTTAAAAGGTTATTGTAACACACATGGTTGACATTACAGGTTGTGCAAGTTGGCTTGCCAGCACAGTGATGTCACCGCCCTTCCCTGTGAGTAGCAGGAACCTCAGCCTCCGGGATGAGGGGAGATCTCCTTTTAGCTCAATTGGCTGGTTCCCTGCTGAGTGATGCCGATGGCCTAGATTCAAGCAGTGTAGGGTGCATACCCACGTGAACCTGAAAGCGCTACATTATTAATAATATCTTCTGTGATACATTAACATTGAAATGTTCTTACAAGAGGCAATACACAATGTGTATTTTCTATAACTCTTCAGTTTACAGAGAAATTCCGCCAGAGCCTCACAACATTGTCTAATAATACTCTTCTTGTGAATAATTTTAGCAGGATTTGTGTGATAAGCACATTGGTTAATGGGAATCACATTACCCATGTCTATATCACTGTACAACACTTGTTTGAGTCAGAGTGTCTGTTAATAAAACAGAGCACCTTCCAATACATATACTGTAACTACTTCAGGTGGGTAGCTGCGTCAGCATGCGTAGTCTGCAGAGGAACAAGTAATAGGGTTATTAATAGCTCACACCTAAAGAAGGCTTCACAGCCAAAACATTGTGTTTTCTCTCTTCTCTTTTCAGCATGGAATAAATCTATTACTTGTTCCTTGTTACTGTAACTACTGATTTATTGTTTATCCATTTCAGCTAAATGAGGGGAATTAAATCAGTCAGAATCTCAGAGTGCCTATTGTAAAAATAACCCTTCTTCCCTCCTTTGTTTAACTTAAAATTATTCACAATACAATCACTTTTTGCGTATTCAGATACGCAAATGTACTCCAGAGCCAACAACAAGCTATAATAGTTGACTATTTTTATGTATTCACTATAAAAGAAAAAAACAGAACGTAATACTCTGATCGTGTTTTAAACCATTGGGTGCAGTGCTTTGTTCATTACCACTACAAGGACAATAAAAGTTTTTTAAAAAGAAACGGATGTCAAAATGTTTCCAAAATGTCCACCTGTGATATTTTAGCTGCTTAGTTACACGATTCCATTTTCATATAACAAGTGATGTTGAATCACTACAACATGTATCTTTTTACAGAAAGTGGTGTTTTTACTACGTATTCTTAGATAAGGATAAAACGTTATAACTTTTTATGAAGTACAGAATATAAGTTTAATAATGTTAGAACAAACACATTAAAACCAAAACACACTGTAAGTTACCAAGGTAAAGACTTTACAGCAAGTGGTGTTCTTACTACATATTCTTAGATAAGGATAAAGCGTTATAACTTTTTATGAAATACAGAATATAAGTTTAATAATGTTAGAACAAGCACATTAAAACCAGAACAATAAAAATATGAATAATTAAAATATGTATGATGAAGGTGGAGGGTTGTGTACTTTTGTCCAACTGAGCAATCTTGCTTTTATAAAATATACGTTTAACGTTTCAATGTTTAATGATCAACATGCTGTAATACACAGTATTAAATTTTAAAACTCTAAAAAGTATACAACTTAAATTCTTAATTGGAAAAGGACTGTCCCTCTGCAGTGACCGGGATTCAAAACCGGGTGTTTTCTGGTGAGAGCTCAAATGCTGTACATGAGACTTTATGCTTTATTAGATCTACCTGGCGGTTTTACAAGCTTTTACAAGGTGCTTCCGGATACTATTATCATAATTTAAGTTTGGATTTGGCTTGACTGGGAATCAAACCTTGGACCTTCTCATTAGCAGATAAGTATTAAACCACAGTACTAAAGCACCACTTAAGCATAACATTAACAAATTATAACTGTGTCTTTGTTCATTGCAACTATAACAACAGTCAAATGTAGTTAAAACGAACGTCAGAATGTTTCCAAAAAAACTACAAGTGATATATTCAGCCACCCAAATTTCTATTCAATATTAATGAATCAATATGATTATGATTCAACATTAATTATTTCTATTAAGTGGTATTAAACCAGTACTACAACATTTTTACAACAATAATGATAACAAGTACATTCTTAAAAAAGGTTAAACATTATAGCTATTTATTACCTATATAAACTTTATATAGTTAGAACATGCATGACAAAGTGATCTAAATTAAGGACTTTGATGCAGAAAATGTTTCTGAAGAAGGTGGAATACTCGTGTATGCTTTATTTTTTATGTTTAGCTACCACAACCAGCTATTTTATGTACAATATATTAATATTAATACATTAATATAATGCATGGTTCATAGACTTTACACTTCTTTTTTTATTTTCAGCCACCAGATTGTCCCTTTAGTTGCATAATTCCATATTAATATTCTACATTAAGTGGATATAAAGATGTACAGTAGACAAACATTAAATGAAGAAATCATTTCACTAACATCTAACACGCCACAGGAGACACTTATTGATCATCTTTGGCTAGTGAATCACAAATGTACTGTGCAGAGGTGTCACAAATGCGGCATTAAGAATTGTCACACTTTCTGAGTGGCTGCGTATGTACTTAGTGAAATATAAAATGTTTTAAGGTGCTCTGTCTTTTTGTAAATCTTTAATCTACCACATTACTATTCACATTACATACTACTAACTAGATTGACAAACTGAATATACAAATGTAGAGTTGTCACATAAACTATGTATTTTCTTATACGTACTGGGGTATTTAACTTGAGATGCCACTTGATACCCAGTTCAAATGGTCGTGCATCACATTGATCACATTTAAGCAGTCTGTAGTATTTGGTGAAGGTTTGCATAGAGAAACTAAAGAACTTGCCAAAAGAACACTGTTTACTGTTTACTGTGCTTAATATTCCATTAGGATAGAAAAATCTCATTATCCATCCTTGTCCCCAAAAGAGACTGTGTATACCAAGATGATTTTCTCTTGGAGAATACACACATTAGAAAGTAGCAATATTAAATCTACAAAAGGTCATAGGCTTCAACGCATATTTGAAAATTCTACCTTCTTTACAGTTCCCCACAGTTATATATCAATATAGACTGCAAACATTGTGACAGTTGACCTTATCTTAACTAATGAAACATAGGCAGAAGAACACTTGATAGAAACATAATACATTTCAGTTGTTGTGCTGTAATATGTTAAGATGCTTTATGTTAAATGTCAAATGAAATGATGGGTTTTTCTGCCCCTGTGCAAACAACCTGCCTTGACATACGAAACACTATCAATATCGATAATGTTAATCACCACTACTTTATTTCAAAAATCATTTTTGTTAGCAGTGCAGCTGTCATTCTGTAGAATGCAGCATTGCATTTTTGTAATTGAAATTGGATTATCCGAATCTAGTTAGTAACTAGTTAGAAATTAAGCCTAAAATGATGTTTCAATATACAGATGCAGCCATTCAAAATGCGTGAGGTACACCACGGTACCATGCAGTGGGCATGTCGCATCCTAACGCGGCATGATGCAGTATCACATGTCATATGATGTCATACCGGAAAGTATCCGGAATCACCTTGTAAAACCACCAGGAGGAGCCAATGAAGCTTAACCTCTCATGTACAGCATTTGAGCTTTTAAATTTAATCTGTGTATTACAGCATGTTAATCATCAGTCATTAAGAAGTTGGTATATTTTATGAAAGCATTATTGCTCAGTTGGGCAAAAGTGCACAACCTACCTTTATCATAAATATTCTAATTATACAGAAATATTTTAAGCATCAAAGCCTTTACCGAAGATATCACTAATAGTATTAATAAGGAATGACCTTGGACAAGCATTACGCTTTTCCACATTATTTGTAACCGTCATTTTAAATGAAAATACTTTATTTTTTCGTCGACAAAAAGTAACACCACAGCATTTCGTCCTAATGTCTTAACAAACAAGGACGGGACATTAGCTAGCCAATAGGATAAAGGAATAAATTACTTTTTTTATTTCTTTAGCACATTTATTTGAACATTTCCATCGATTGTACAAGCACTGAAAAACTGTCCAATCCCTAGTTCGTCTGGCATTTTATTTTAGTATAACAGACATAAAAACTCCCTTGCTCTTAACAGAGTGTTTCATAATTTCTAACAACGAAAATTATTTAAACTGCGACACTTATCATTCAACCAGAGCTCAAAACAATGATCACAAGGATCCTCAAGAGCACAACAAAGACTGTATTAATTAAAAGATACTTGTATCAGTTACGTCAGAATCCAAGCTTTTTTATCTACGCTTTCTTATCGATGCTAAGAATTAGTCTTTAAAATTTATCACACAGTAAAAAGTCAAATTTCTGGGGCGTCCGTATACCAGAGATTATGGTACCGCTTCAGAAGGGTGTCAGCTAGTCAGATTCCAGGACCGGAATTGTCTGTTTTATAATCGAGAATATGTAATCACGTATCTAGAGAAATTAATAAAGATATTAATTTAAGAATCTAAATATCTAAATATATGTATCTATATAGCTTGTAGTATTACTGTATTTCACTTTCTTTGTAAACACGTTTTAACACCTGAATCGCAGGTGGATTCTGTTATTTGGTCTGTTATGGTCTGTAGCTCAAATCCTGCTTAACTAAAAATTAGACACAAGAAGAGTATTATTGGACAATGTTGTGAGGCTCTGGCAGAATTTAGCTGTAAACTGAAGAGTGATAGAGGAGACAGGTTGTGTATCGCTTCTTTTGATACTTGTAAAAAAAACATTCCAATGTTAAGGCGACACGGAAGATAATGTGGTGTATTGTTCATTAGTGAAAAGATTTAATAATTTAATCTCTTTACTGTGCACATTGTAATCCGCTTAGCATTGAATATTTATATGGAATTTTACCACTAAAGGGAAATTTTAGTAGTTAAGCATAAAACGCAGAGGAGCATAATGAAGGTCATAAAGGTCATAAACGATATTAATTTAGGAACATAAACATATTATGTAAACTGTATGTTGCTGTTATTGGTATTTTAAAGAAAAAATACACACCAATACTCAATTTCTCCTACAGTATATTGACAGTTTTTATATTTCAAAATAACACGTTCGTATTGTACTGTATGTACAGTACACAGTGGTACCGCAGGTTGAACTGTAGGGCGCAAATCCACCGAACCCAAAAGCCCAACATATTAATGTGCATTTGCCTGGCGCTGCGCTGTTTTCATATCTCTCTGGGAGTGCTGGCTGTGACGAATTAAACCGGTTTCACAGGTATTTTCAAAGTAGAAGGCGGTGAGTTTTCCAGTGAAAGACACCTCCCCCCCTCCAAAACCCTTTTTTTTGCTTACACTAGTTGTTTTTAAGTACAGTACAGTAAGTACAGTAAGTACTTACTGTACAGTGCTTACGGTAGTACTTCTTGCGTTAAGAAAGCTAGGTGTTAGCATAAACTATTAGTATTCAATAATATTAAATTTAGCACTGTAATAAATTGTGCTAATAATAAATTCTATTCTAAATTCTATTCTACTCTGTGGTTTCATGAAAAATCTAAGTTTTAAGATAACATTTGATGAGCTTTCTAAAACCATGATAAGAACTATATTGTGTGAAACCCAATACTGAGCAGTGAGGCTACTGCAACCAGTCCTGAAGTATACTAGAACAGGGGTGTGTGGTAGTGAATGTATAAGCTAATTGGATAACTAGCTCAAGGGTCCATGCCTATGCATACTGCATACTGGCTTAGGTAGAGGTCTGTCTCCCCCCCCCCCCCCCAAAGGAGCAGCTTGAGGAACAACTGTGAAGAAATTCATGAATAAGAGTTTTGTCCAAAATATCCCTTTCAGGTACGCAGCAACGTGGAGCCTTCTTCAGGTTTGAAGGAGAGGTTAGTGGAGTCGCCATGGGCACCAGAATTGGACCCAGCTTTGCCAATATTTTTGTCCACAGGATAGAAGAATGCTTCTTCCTTTCCTGCATGACTGCGTCGGTGCCTAATGGCAATGCTAGAGCCCTTCCTGCATCACTTCACCAACTTCCACCTGTCCCTCAAATATACAGTTAACATATCTTACACTACTCTTCCATCTCTAGAAATAAACCTATCCATTAACCATCCCTGACTCTCTATTTCAGTCTATTACAAACCCACAGACTCACACAGCTATCTTCACACTAAAACCTCTCTCCCTTTTTCACAGTTCCTTCAGCTACAACAACTCTGCAGTGATGACGTGGATTTCCAAAACCAAGCACTCAAAATGCACTCTTTTTTCATCAACAGAGGATACCCCACCTGTGTTATTGACAGTGCCCTCACCTGAGCCAAAAAAATCCCTCAGACCATCAACACGATTAAGAACTCCCTGCCAAACAACAGCATTCCTTTGGTGCTTCCCTTCCACCCTAATATACTTTCTATCCCCATGACCATTAATGACAACTTTTCCATCCTACAGGATGATCCCTCCATTGGGGCCTCTTTTCTAACCACCCCGTCATGTCATATCACCAACCATCTAATCTGCGTAACCTTCTTGTTCACAGCTCCCTTGACTGTCCTCAGCAATCATCCACACCAGGCATTCTCCCCTGCAAAAGAGCTCAGTCCATCACATGCAAGTACATATCTAACACCATACTTATTCAAGGCCCCTCAGAACAATTCCAGATAATTAAGATGACATCCTGTACCTCCAGCAACCTTATTTACTGTATCTCTTGCAGTAAATACCCAGCCATCTACATTGGGGAAACAGGAAGGAGACTGCTGCAGATAACATTTTAGGGCTGTGATGCTTAAAGATTTCTCCAAGCCTATAGTTTCTCATTTCACCTCTGACGGCCATGTTCACACTGATCTCTCCGTCTATGTTCTTAAAGGAAAGTTTCTTAACTCCTATAGCAGAAAGATATCAGAACCTAAAATTATCCTGAAACTTGGTTCACACCTTCCTCCTTCTCTCAACGACAGACTTGTTTTCTTCTAATCATCTCTATAAATTTTGTAAGTTTCGACTTCACACCTCTCTTCTCCTCTCTCAACTTCGCATCACCTGGAAGGCCACTCTGTCTCTCCCCTTCTCCTACCTCCTCCACTCTCCTGGCTTTTGTTCTCCTATGCTATATAATCTTTGCTGCCGGCTCTGTCTTTCTCACACCCGAAGAAGGCTCCACAGCCGAAATGTAATGTTTCTTTTCTTCTCTTTTCAGCATAGAATTAACCTGTTACTTATAACATATTACAGTACATGTTATACAAACATATAAAATACAAAGCCTAGCTACAGATGCAGCCATTCAAAGCATGTTTTAATCTGCCTAGAATTGAATATTTATTTGGAATTTTACAACTAAAGGGAAATTTTAGTAGCTGAGCATAAAATGAAGAGGAGCATAACGCATCTGATGATCATAAATGATATTAATGTAGGAACATAAACATATTATCTCAACTGTTTATAGCTGGTATCGGTGGTTTAAAGAAAAAAAATACACACCAGAATTCCACTTTTTTAATGCGACATAGAAAATAGTATTAATAATGTAGCGCTTTTGGGCTCACGTTGGTATGCACCCTACCAGCCGGGGAATTGAACCTGGGCCTCCAGCGTCACTCAACAGGGAAGTAGCCAGTCAAGCTACAGTGAGATCTGCCTTTGACCCTGACAGACCAGGTCCCGCCTATTCATATGAAAGGCAGTGACGTCACTGCACTGGCAAGCCCTCAGTCACCTGACCAGTGGATGGGAGAGAGTCAGTATAGCTTCTAGGAAATACATTTTTCCTGCACCAAAGTTTAACTCATTTAGAGCGCCCTACATTAGAAATTGAAAAAAGCATTTCATTTTGAGCTGAAGACCCTCACACCTGAAGAAGGCTTCACAGCCGAAATATTGTGTTTTCTCTCTTCTCTCTCTAGCATGTAATAAAACTATTACTTGTTCCTTTGCAGACTACAAAGGCTGATGCAGCCACCCAGCTGAAGTAGTGTTGCACAGTGATAATAGACGTGGGTAATGTCATCCCCATTAAACAATGTGCTTATCGCGCAAATCCTGCTAAACTAAAAATTAGACACAAGAAGATTATTTTTAGACAATGTTGTGAGAGTCTGTTGGAATTTCTATGTAAACTGAAGAGTTACAGAGGAGACACGCATCACCTCTTTTTACACTTGTAAAAAAGAACATTCCACAGTCCACTGTTCTAGTGGGCGATGCATTGTTATTTCAATCACCTGCTAATTCGTTCCACGGGAAGACAGGAGAATGTGATTGTACTGTATCTGTACAGAATGTGTGTTGCGTTTACAAAAGTAAAGTGTTTAACAAAAGCTTACAGCTTACACAAAGATTCTAAGATGATCACAAAGAAGTGTATTGCATGTCTAATGATCTAACCCCATTACCCTCATTTTGATTAAAATCACAAACGTGTGTTTAATTAAATGCCTTTATTGATTCACAATCTGACAATGCAATGTAAATCATTATCTTTGCAATTAACCTTAAGCATGGCTTTCTCACCATTTAGGTTTATTTTTCATACCATCGTTTAGCAAAGCAGGAGCATATTGTGCTTCCTTATGTGATCAAACGTGGAAAGATTAGATTATAATCATTTTTATTTTTTTTATAAATTTGAGAAAAGTGTCATATATACAAAAAAGTTGTATACCTAAGTAATGTAACTTTAATAATAATAATAATAATAATAATAATTGCTTACACTTATATAGCGCTTTTCTGGACACTCCACTCAAAGCGCTTTACAGGTAATGGGGACTCCCCTCCACCACCACCAATGTGCAGCATCCACCTGGATGATGCGACGGCAGCCATAGTGCGCCAGAACGCTCACCACACATCAGCTATCAGTGGGGAGGAGAGCAGAGTAATGTAGCCAATTCATAGAGGGGGATTATTAGGAGGCCATGATTAGTAAGGGCCAATTGGAAATTTGGCCAGGACACCGGGGTACACCCCTACTCTTTTCGAGAAGAGCCCTGGGATTTTTAATGACCACAGAGAGTCAGGACCTCGGTTTTACGTCTCATCCGAAGGACGGCGCCTGTTTACAGTATAGTGTCCCCATCACTATACTGGGGCATTAGGACCCACATGGACCACAGGGTGAGCGCCCCCTGCTGGCCCCAACTTAACTTTGTAAGGGTTAAGTTACTAACCCTAATCCTACATTCTCAGAGTCGAATAGGCTAACCATCAAATGAAAGTCAGTCCCCCTTCCCCCCACAAACAGACAGAGAAATGTTTTCACTGCCTTTTATCTGAGGCTGAGGTCCTTGCTAGCTATTCAGAGGGAAAGGTGGTGATGTTACCGCGCTGGCAACCATGCTCTTTAGATACCCGATCCCCTATTATATTCCCTGTTAATCAAATTCTAAAAGTTTGCTTTAGTTTACTCTGATAATGAGCATATTTGCAGAGAAGAGAGAATATAATATGGAATTAATTATTTAAAGAAATTAATAACAATATTAATTTAAGGATCTAAATATATGTAATGGAGTTTATTTAACTAAAGTTCGGGAGGGATGACAACAACCACGCTCATTCATCCCCAGCTGTCAGCGATTAGCAATCACTCCCTTCGTCCTTCCTCCACCAAATGCTATAAATACCAAATGCGATACTTTCCTCTCCCTCGCCCTATTCGGGTGTGTCTTTCACTTTGCACAAGCCCGTGCTTTTTCTCTTGTGTTTTGATCGCCCTTGGTCCCATAAATTTTCTGCTCCGACGAAGAACCTTTGGCAGCACAGAGGATTGCCCCACACTCCTCGACCAGCCTGCCTTCCCGTACCCGGCGTTCAAATTAGCCCCGGGTTCCCCCCTCTGCTGCTACTGCTGCCATCTCCTCGGCCCCGGGTCTGTCCGGCATCCTACCTCTGGCCCAGTCAGCGGCCATCTCGCGTCCACATACCTGATGTTCAATTCAGCCCCAGGCCCATTCGTCCTGTCTCCTCTGCTGCTGCGGCCATCTCTCTGGCCCCAGGTCTGTCTGGTGTCCTACATCTGGCCCTGCCAGCAGTCGTCCCGTCTCGTGTCCCTGCACCCGGCGTTCAATCTAGCCCTGGGCCCATTCCTCCTGTCTCAGCTGCTACTGCGGCCACCTCCTCGGTGCCGCGCCTGCCTGCCATCCTATCTCCGGCCCAGCCGGCAGTTGTCCCTCATCTTGCGTCCTTGTCCAATTCATGTTCCGTCCAACCCAACCCTTATATTTCATGTCCTCGTCTCGTCGTCCCGATCCCCCAGTGTTCCACGTATTAAAACAAAACACATCCCAGGCTGCCTCATAACTGCATTTCTCCTAGGCTCAGACAGAACCGCTCACGAAGTCGGGCCTTTGTCTCGAAAGCGTGCCTTCCCAAATCCGCATCTCATTTTCCCTATCCCCGGCTTCCAATTTGGCCCCGGACCTATTAGATTAATTTCTGCTGCTACTGCGGCCATCTCCTTGGCCCCGGGTCTGTTCAGTGTTCTACCTCTGGCCCAATCCATAACTGTAACGAGTCTAGTCCGTTCACCCCCGCCACTACCGGCACCACCTCTTTCATGTCCCTACAGGTACGTACCATGTCTCGAGTCTCGGCTTCGACTTTTCGTATTTTCCCTCACCCGCCCGCCTCCAGTACCACCCCACCAACAGGTAAGTCCTTTTCCTATGCCCCCATTTCATCCCTGTCCCCCCACCACACATGTCCAATCCGCTCCTCCTTCGTTCGCTTCCCCATCTCTGGCACCCAGTTCGGGCTCCAAGTTCATTTCTCCTACCAGTCGCCCAACGTTTCACATCTCCGTCTCATTGCCTCTTTACCCCTCTCCCCCTATCCAGCCTTAGTCTCATCCATTCTGTCCTCTGTTCCTACCAAAGCCACCCCCCTCGACGTCCGCACAGGTAAGTCCCTCACCTCATTCCCCCATCTCATGCGCGTTTTATCCCTGACGTCCGATCCGACCCCAAGCCCATTTCTCTTCCTTTCATCCTCCCCGGCCGTCGCCACCACCTCTCGCCCTGGGTCCGCCCAGCCTCCTACCCCTGCCTACTCAACAACTACCCCCTGACATCTAATCCAGCACCGGGATCATCTCTCCCACTCCACACCGCTACTTCTCTGATCCAGTACCGCTCTCACTCCACATAAATTCCATGAGCTACAGTACCACAGCTGGAGCCCAGAGCTGTCCAAAAAATGCCTAGCTGCCCGGGACTCCCAGAGGTTTATTTTCTCCCAACGGGAGTTTTTGTTTTCCTCTCCACAATGCCCACATGGATCTGTCATAAGGCCACCAATGCTCGCCATCCACTTCCAGAGTCCACGAGTCCCAGCAGCCAGCTCATTATATCCAATTTACCGATAGAAAGGTGTCACCTGCCATAAGGTTTACAAGCCTCCACACCTTCTTCGAGCCTGCCACTCTGTCCATCCAGGAAACCCTCATTAAAGTTAACAGCTATAAAAGGCCAAGTCACTACTGTCTACTTCCATTCCTCTTAGCGATCACCATACAAATCAAGCGCAAGAGTCTCCAATTTCCACTGCTGCTTTTGGGGGACACAATCACAAACACAGGCCCGTTTCCATCCAGATAACGCCGCCACCATTAACCCATTCCAATAATAGCAGCGATTTTTTCTTTCCCATCCACAAAGAGCCTACACGGTTCCTCATCACTTAGACCCCGCGTCCGTTCTAATTCCCTTCTGTCAACGTGTATCCATAATAAATGACTCGCCAGGCCAACAGAAGCGACTTTCCTACAGCAAACCTATACAGAACGCAGACAGGCACTCCGACTGCCCAACCGCTGCATAATCCACGTGCCACAGATCACCTTTCGTTCTTCAAGCTCTTCCAAATTCTGCATTGGTGGTTTGGGGTCCCACTTGGTTCTTTTGGGGGTCCTGGCCTCCTCGTCCTATGACCAGGAAGTCGGCCCTCAGCCAAGCGGGTTAAGCCAAATATTCACCCCACAATAGTTCGCCACGCTTTGATTTTGGGGCATTGTCATTCCTTGTGAAATGTGAGTTTATTTAACTAAAGTTCGGGAGGGATGACAACAACCACGCTCAATCATCCCCAGCCGTCAGCAATTAGCAATCACTCCCTTCATCCTTCCTCCACCGAATGCTATAAGTACCAAGTGCGATAATTCCCTCTCCCTCGTGTGCGACTTTTGCATCCCACCTCCACCCCAACTCCACCTCTGCAGCTGCCCCTTGGTTACCTTGTGGGGGAGTCCTGGCCTCCTCATCCTAGTCCAAAAATTCACTCCACAATAGTTCACCACGCTTTGATTTTGGGGCGTTGTCATTCCTCGTGAATTTATGTAGCTGGTAGTATTGCTGTAATCCTTTCTTTGTAAACATTTTTTATGTTTAATTTTTAATTTTAATCAATAATTAGAATTAAAAATCACACTGTGAGAAATTGTTCCACATCTTGTAAAAACATTCAGTTTGAACAGACTGTGTTCAAAAATGTTACATTTGACTATAAAAAAACAGGGTCTCTCCCTACTTTCTCTCACCCTCTGCGATTCGCAGAATGTTTACAAAAGGGAACAGGTCAGGCAGGAAGAGGGAGCAGGGGGTGGAACTGTTACCTGTCCTGGATAAAGCAGTTAGAAAATTGGTGTATTTACACTTGTAAAAAATATTCCAATTTTAATGTGATACAGAAAATATTATTGATAATAAATCACATTGGACAGTCTGTAAACTGAAGATTTATAGAGGAGACACATTGTGTCTTTTCTTTCCAGCTTGGAATTAACTTTTACTTTATGTAACACAGCTCCATACTTCTCACAAAGCGAGGATTGTTAACACCCCACTGTGTAATGTTATGTAGAATAGACAGTTCTGGGGGAATTTTCAGTAGCATGCTCTGTTGTCATTGTCACTGTTTTCACAACCTTAAAATTTATTAAACGTCTATTTTAGAGACAGCTTTGGCAAAATCTATGGATACTTTCCCTTGAGCTATGAAGTTTTTAGATTTTTGGGGTTCTTTATGCAGACCTCTCAACTGTAGGAGCACCCATGATTTAAAAGATTTAAAAACCTATGGCTTTCATAAAAAAGTGAGAGTAGCTTCATAGCACTTGACACTAAGTTTAAACTACTGAGTGAACTAGGTTTAATACAGACAGCAAGAGGCTGTTCTTTAGCCTGTTGTGGTCAACTTCAACAACTGTCCGATTGTGTTTTTGATCATTTTACTTGGGCTTCTTTACAAAAAGCAGGATAAGGTCCTCACTCACACTTACTTGCATCATTGTAGGTGCTGTGGTTTAAATGCTATTGGCTTGTGAACAGCATACCCCTATCCCAGTGCATAGTGCCACATTAAATAAAAGCAAGAGAAAAAGAAATTCACAACGCAAAGCTGTGTCAGTCTTCTGTGTAAAAAATCAGTTTGAACATCATGGGTGCTGTTTTTAATAAGCTGCTGAGTAAAAATGAAGAATTTTCCTGCTGTCAGCAGTATTGTGTATATAGTTGACCTTTACCTGAATGAATACAGGACATAAAGAAAGTGTTACAGAAATCAGACAAAGGTTTATTCCCGTTCTTACAGGGTTCCAGAGGTTTTACAAAAAGAGAATTAGCTCACTGATATTGTTATGTAAAGGCTGTGAAAATTTTCACAAGTAGAGGTCTTTAAAATGTGTTTGGTTTGAAGGCTTTCTGTGTTTCCCTTGCGAAGATATGGACATAAGAATATTTGTGCGTGGTCAAACAAATGGCGTAAAAACGACACAGCCAAACACTGCTCCGAGTTTTGTAGTTACTCCAGTCCACTAGAAGCAGGCAGCCACTTACTGTACTTTTTGGACCAGCCTTCCTGCAGTCCACCCTGCACTGTACATTTGGGCTGGTCTCTGGCCTGTGCCCTGACCAGTCTGGCTCCTGGCACACTACTGGTCAGTCACCCATAAGAAGTGCGCTACTGCTACTGATATTATTACTGACAATAAATATTATTGACACTATATTGTCATTATAAATGTATGCCATACGGTGAACACGTTACTGAAGCTACAAGTTTGGCCTTTGTCATTAATGTAACCTCTAAATAAAGACATAAATATAGAAATCCCTACATTATGACAGACGGTGCTTGAGGAAAGCTCTAAGCATAATCAAAGACCCCACACACACCAGCTACAGACTTTATGATCTGCTACCATCTGGAAAACGGTACCGGAGCATTCGGGCCCGGACTACCAGACTCAGAGACAGTTTTTACCCCCGCACTATCAAACTGTTAAATTCCCAGCCTCTCTCACTCTCACCTCACCTCTCACCTATGATCTGAATCTCACAGTGGCTTCTTCCTTTCTTTCTTACCAAAAACCCAAACACACATTGAAAATCTACCTCTACCATACATGTCAAAAGCTCACTCCCCATCTATCCCTTTATTTTATTCTGTTGATGCATATTTTTGCACATAACCTGTTACCTTTTTGTTGTTTTGCACATTGCCTGTTGTTGTTTTTTTGCACATCGTCTGTTGTTGTTTTTTGCACACTGCCTGTTGTCTCTGTCTTTCTTTTGCTACACAATTGTATTGTTGTTGTTGTTGTTTCTTTCTCTTTGTACTACTTATGTCCCAGAGCTAGCTAAATAGCATTTCGTTATACCATATACCATGTATATGAGTGTAATGACAATAAACTTGAACTTGAACTTGAACATTACAAACTGTATGTGGCTGGTATTGGTATTTTAAAGAACAAATACACACCAGTATTCCACTTTCTCCCTAATCATTTTAAGCATCAAAGTCTTACATGTGGTTATTTTGGAAACGATTTTACGTGCCCCTTTTGACCATATTAAGTTTGTATTAAGTTTAAGTGCCCGCGGGCCATTTTCCTGTCCGTGGGGAGGAAGGGGGACTGTCTTTCATTAGAAGGTTTGCCTATTCTACTCTGAGAATGTAGAGGGGGAGGAAAAGTGCACTCGGTCATTTAATTAGTATTAAAATTCATTTCCCTTGCAAAGATATGAACATAAGAATATTCGTGTGTGGTCAAACAAATGGCGTAAAAACGACAAAGTGAAGGCTATGAAAACATTCACAATGTATTTTGTACACACAGCAAGTGTTTTCGTAACTCAGAGGTAAGTCAGAGGTTTCTGAAAATGCTACAGGCACGCCAAAATCATTTTCGAACTTCAAGCTAACTTTACCACGGTCTTCACAGACTTCCTTCTTTGAACTCAACTATGCTTCAGTAAGTAATGTACAGTTTATCTCCTTCTGCAATACTTTACAATAGTTACTGCAATAGTTTAGCAGGATTTGTGCAATAAGCACATTGTTTAATGGGGATTACATTACCCACGTCTACTGTATATCACTGTACACAGGTTTGAGTTGGATGGTATTCTTACTACTGTACTGTACATGTTCTTGGAAAAGGCTAAAACTTTATATCTTTTTTATGAAGTACAGAATAAAAGCATAATGATTATTGCTGTTCGATCTGTGTTTGGTCTTTGATCTGAGCTTTACTAGAGAGCTTATCTCTATTAATATAACTATTGAGTGGTATTAAATAAATACCACTTTTTTGTATAGATGACACTTTTCTAAAATTTATTTTAAAAATAAAAATGATTACAATCTAATCTTTATGCATGTGATCCCATGAGGAAGTACAATACACTACTGTTTTGTTTAACGATGGTATTGTAGATCTCTTGGGTTCACATGGGTATGCATCCTTACCACTACTGCCTCAGATCAGCCCCCACTGCAGGGGACTTGAACCTAGGCCTCTGGTGTCACTCAACAGGGAACCAGCCAGCTTAAGGGAGATCTCCCCTCAGCCTAGCAGCTGAGGTCCCTGCTATTCACAGGGAAGGGCGGTGATGTCACCGTGCTGGTAAGCCGGCTCGCACAACCTCTAATGTTGGCCGCATGCGTTACAGTATGAAAAATAAATCTAAATGGTAAGAAAGTCATGCTTAAAGTTAATTAAGGTACGTAGAAGACAAAGATAATGATTTACATTGCATTGTCAGATTGTGAGTCAATAAAGGCATTTAATTAAACTTGCATTTGCGATTTTAATCAAAATGGGGGTAATGGAGTTAGACCATTAGACATGCAATACACTTCCTCGTGATCATCTTAGATTCTTTCTGTAAGCTGTAAGGTTTTTTTTTACTTTTTAATTATACATCTTAAACACTTTAATTTTGTAAATGCAACACACATTCCGTACAGATACAGTACAATCAAATTATCCTGTCTTCTCATGGAACGAATTAGCAGGTGATTGAAATAACAATGCATCGCCCACTGAGTGGAATCTTCTTTTTTACAAGTGTTAGACGAGGTGATACGTGTCTGCTCTATAACTCTTAAGTTTATACAAAAATTCCACCCGACCCTCACAACGTTGTCCAATAATACTCTGCTTGTGTCTAATTTTTAGTTTAGCAGGATTTGTGCGATAAGCACATTGTTTAATGGGGATGACATTACCCACGTCTATCATCACTGTACAACACTACTTCAGGTGGGTAGCCACATCAGCCTGTGTAGTCTGCAAAGGAACAAGTAATAGGTTTATTCCATGCAAAATCTTTTATTTTCCATGAAAAGATAAGAGAGAAAACACAACTTTTCGGCTGTGAAGCCTTCTTCAGGTATGAGGATCTTCAGCTCAGAAAAAAAACACTTGTAATGTAGGGCATTCTGAACAAGTTAAACTTTGATGAGGGCTTGCCAGTGCGGTGAGGTAACTGCCTTTCATATGTATAGGAGGGACCTGGTCCGTCAGGGTTGAGGGCAGATCTCACTGTAGCTCGACTGGCTACTTCCTTGTTGCGTGACGCTGGAGGGCTGGGTTCACTTCCCCAGTTGGTAGAATGTGAGCCTGAAAGCACTACATTATTAATACTATCTTCCATGTAGCATTAACTAACTCTTCAGTTTATTCCACCATACAGTACATGAATATAATTATATTGTTATTTGTTTAGATACGCTATTCCATGTTATATTCCCTGTTAATCAAAATCTTAAAGTATGTTTTTGTTTCCGCCAATAACGAGCAAATTCACAGAAAAGGTTAAAACATTATCACTTTTCACAAAGTATATAAACTTAAAATGGTCAGAAGGAGCACGTCAAAATGTTTCCAAAATAACCACATGTAAGACATTGATGCTTAAAATGTTGAGGTAGAAAGTGTAATACTGGTGAGTATGTTTTCTTTAAAATAACAATACCAGCCATACAGTTTACATAATATGTTTATGTTCATAAATTAATATCGTTTATGAGCATGTGAAAGACATAGTTAATCAGAGATTCTCAAAACTTACTTTGAATGATTAGAAACTAATACGGGATTTGATCAACGAAATGCGGTGGTGGTACTTTTTGTCAATGAAGTATTAGTTTAAAAAGACAGTTACAAAGAAAGTGGACGAGGGTAATACTTTGAGCTTACAGCTTGTCCAAGGTCATTAATTATTAATACTATTAGTAAGATCTTCAGTAAAGACTTTCATGCATAAAATATTTCTGCATAATTAAATTATTTATGATAAAGGAGGTAGGTTGTGTACTTTTGTCCAACTGAGCACTCTTGTTTTCATAAAATATACCAACTTTTAAATGTATGATGATTAACATGCTGTAATACACAGTTTAAATTTAAAAGTCTAAAGAGTATATAACTTATATTCTTAATTGAATAAAAATTGTCCCTCAGCAGTGATCGGGATTCAAAACTGGGTGTTTTCTGGTGACAGCTCAAATGCTGTACAGGAGAGGTTAAGCTTTATTAGCTCCACCTGCCAGTTTTTCAAGGGGATTCTGAATACTATTTACATAATCTAATTTACATAAGGTATATTGCAGCTTATTGTGACACGCCTACAGCATTGTACTGCAGCTACCCTGCTTTTTTTGAATGGCTGCATCTGTATATAGTATGGTCATTCTAGAAAGCTGACCAGTACCTATATTTTCTTTACTGCTGGCTTATGTGACAAGCAGCCCCTTCTACTTGTAACTGAATAGACCAATTGTTCCAGGATCTCAGTCATTTCCCTGAGAACTATGCCAGCAATGCGTAAAGATACAATGTGACTATATTATCTTTTGAGACAAGACATCCTGAGATGGAGTTAGTAAAATATAAGTAAAAAAATACTTAGCCAACAAGATATAATACAGTCTTTTAGTAAAAACTTTTAATTACTTCCCTCAGACTGAACATGTGAGTAATAGTGTACACCCCCAACAACCACATCACTAGTATAGCACACGTGTATGACTTGCAATATTAGGCAAAAAGCAATAAAGTAGAATATCACATTTACACAATCCTAGCCATTAATATCAGCAGAAAGGCTACCAAGGGCAGGACATTCTCACAGAACGCTTCCTGACCATCCTGAGACAACCACGGAACGGCCATTGTGTCCGAGTGCCAGAACTTTCCTCTGTTCTAAGAGTCTAGAGCGGAGGTTGCCAGAGGATCCACCCGAGGTTAGCATCAGCAGCAAGCCTCGTGAACAGGTTGGAACTGTGGACAGCTGAATCACTTTTCAGAACTAACGCTTCATCAGGAACGAACTGATCTTCTTCCTGACCTGCTGGGACCCACAGTCATCTTTTCTCCTGTGCACAAAATGTGCTAATTAAAGCCAACAATAACTAGCTGGTCAGTGAGCATCAGCAGCGCACCATCGCAAGCCACACAGCACAGCCTGGCACGGAGCCAGAGAGCCCGCAGGAGATCTGAATCCCCAGAGATTATTCAACTTCAATGCATTACAGCTCCAGAATTCAATTGTTATCCCAACCAGTTGATATCAATTTAATTCCTAAGAGTTATGTACTTGTTTTGAGTATCTAATGTAAAAGTTATAACCAAGTCCATTTACGAAACGGTCTAAATGAATGATATACTGAACGTATGTCCTCTTGATATGTGTAACTCTTTGTAACTGATTGAATATATACCTTTTGTATTCTGATAACCCTCTCGATAAGATCTGTTAGGTTTACATGCATATTCTATGTATTAATAAATGTATCCTTGTGTATTAGTACCTGTGTGTGTGCGTTGTTTGAGTTATATCGCATGGTTGGATTCTAAAGCCATTAAAAGAATCATTTTGTGATTTACTGCTTTCAATTAATAATTGTCCCAGTAAATGCCCAAACCCTACAGAACTGGTGCTTTGTGAGAGCACACTACATTTATTGGCGTCCCTGGGTGGGCGTGGCAAGACTGAAATGAGTCAACCAAGCAGAATAATTCACATAAAACGCAGCGGGTTTCATACACGACAATACAGTGTGCTGAAAGCCGAAAGGAAAAAGTTCCCCTTGCTCTTTAAGCAGTGCTTGATTGTTTTGTGATCTTTTGCGATTTACAGGGTTGATTGCATACTTGATCTTGTGGTTTTCTGTGGTAAAACTGTGATTTCGTACTTAAAAGTAATACTCTTTAAGTTTAACGATGGTTGCTAAAAGGTCTGAATTCGAGTCGTTATTAAACACTCTCTCTAGCAGCGACAGGTCTGACCACGATCTCCGTCATATCTCCGTCAGCGAAGAAGCTAGAATAAAACTCCATTCTCTGAGAGAGCTAGCGAAGGACATGGAGAGATTTGACCCTGCAGTGTCAGAGAATAATATCGAGAGTTATATTCAGGACCTCCGGTATACCCTGCAGTACCTGCCAAACGCCACCGAACAGGAGAAAGTGTTTCTGGTCAGGAAAACTAGCAGCAGAGCTGTACATGAGTGGATGGCTAGGCAGATGAAGAAAGTCTGTAATGACTTTGAAGAGCTCTGTCAAGCACTTATCCAAGAATACAGTGCGTTTATTGACCCGACTGCCGCTATAGCCGCCGCCCTTAACATTAAGCACGAGAGAGCAGAGTCCCCTCTCGAATATTACGAGAGACTTAGACGAACTTATTTTGCAGGGTGAAATGATGAGGGTTGTGAAGAGAACACACATTTCAAGGGTTTATTCATTGGGAATCTCCACCCGTCAGTCAGAAAGATGATCTTAATGCACACAGATGCACAGACCATGAAAATGACTGATATTAAGAGATTCGTGCAGAAAGCCTGGGAGTATGATGTCCAAAGTCGCTCTGAGCAAAAAGCTATTAAAGCGACTGTGTTTGCTGTCAGAGCCAGCAGGGTTAATTCCCACCTGCTCGAAGGAGCACAGGCTCCTGAGCTGGCTAAGCTCCGTTTCAAAGCAGGCACACAGGACCGCACCCAGCGTCCTAAGTGCCATGAGAACACCGGGGGAAGGAAAGAGCTAGAAAAGGCTGAACACAAGGATTCAGTAGCCGCCGCCTGGCCAGGCTTGAACAAGCTTTATTAGGACAGGGACAACTGCTCCCCAAGGCTGCCAGAAGCGTGAATGAGCTGATACTCCACCCCCTCTCCCTCCCTCAGTCTATCTGATTGAGCGGAAGGGTTCCTGCCTGGATGAGGTCAGCCACTCCCAAGTGAGTGCTGACTCCACCCATGAAGTCACAGAGCAGGCAGTAAAACACAGAGGAAAAGCAGGAAGCTTTTACCTCAAGGCTGCCATGGGAGATGTCTTACACAGTGAGACACTGATTGACACTGAGGATGAAAGGTGTTTGTCACACGGCAAGCTCAAACGGGTAGAAAAAGAAAAGAGCATGCGACTCAGGACCTTTGGTGGATCACCAGAAAGGCAAAGTGTGGAAACAGGTCAAGGCTCCTAAGCCTTCTGTACAGAAGGAAAGGGGGGCCAAGAGGCAGACTGTGCTCACACAGTGCCCACCAAACACAGAAGCCCATGTGGAGATTCCTTCTGTTCCCTCTTGACAAGAAATAAAAATATTTTCTTGTTCCCCAGATATACAGGGAAGTCGTGTCCCTGCTGTGGTCCCAACAGTCTCCCTGCCACAGGAGCGGTGCTCCGAGCAGCCGCTTGATCCACCAGGTAAAGCACACCCCTTTTACATCCCTAAAGAGGAGCAGATCTCCCCACCTGGCGATGAAAAGGAGCTTTCCTTGTGCACCCTGGCACCCAAGAGGGATCAGGACCACCACCTTGCAGTGGTGGAAGGGATCCAGATGGCAGGAGAGCAGGTTGGTGATGTAGCCCTCACCCTTAGCCCTGAGAGGTCCTCTATTAGTGAGGATCTGCTTGAGCAGCTGTCACAGGGCCACCACCAGGTGCCCCTGGTACAACATTCACAGGTTGGACAGGAGGTCCAGCTGGACGCTGGGACTACTGTGCTGTGGACACACCTGATCCCAGATGCCGATTCCCTCTGCTGTGACCCAGGGAACCTGCAGTCAGGTAACATTATTTCTCACAACTACCAGGTAGTGAGTGAGATTGACCTGATTGTTCCTGCCTCAACGGCAGGGTTGCCAACACACCCAGTCCCCCAGAAGGGACAGGAATGAAAGCCGAGCCGGTTTTCTCACAGCCACCAGCTCAGTCTGTCAGTCTGAGTCTGACCAACAGTGGTTCACCCAGACTGGAGCTGGATGGTCAAGCCACCCGCCTGTTAGTGCAGAACATGGAAAAGTGGGGTGTCAGAATCCCCGCCTGCGCTGACATGGGCCTGGTGGGTGATAGCGAGTTCGAAGACAGTGAACTAGCTATCCCACTGCTGGGGCAGCTCCCTGAACCCCTAGCGAGGGAAGGGGGGAGCGAGCAGGTGTCCTACACCCATGCCCAGCGAACGATTGTAAACATGCCGATAGAGGGATTCCTCAATCAGGAAGTGTGCAGGGTGGACCTGAACAGTGAGAATGGGGTAACAATCCCAGATCACTCAGGTGCTCCAGATGACCACTCAGCCAAGGGTCAGGCATGCTCCACCGCTGCACCGCTCCCTGCAGGGTTCCTAGAGCACAGGCATGAACAAATCGAAAAAGCAGATGCCCTGGAAATGGAGGAGGAGTATCAACAGCTGCGTCAGATCTCCCCAGATTTCCAGGATGTTGGTGCCCAAGATGCCACATGGCATATTGAGAAAGACACCATGTACATGCTGTGCCAGCTTAGAAAGGCGACAGTCACTCAGAAGGAGATGACTGAGATCAGTCACCCTAAAAGACTTTTGGGAGGACTGATTGCTGCCGCCACTGTTGTGCATTTGCTATTTCTGGTAGGTTTGTGTGCTAATGGCACTCTCACCCTGACTACCCCAAGAAGGCAGGTGTCAGAAATGCCAGAGGGTAGTGACAGACTGTATCAACAGCAGCAAAAGTTGGAAAGCTTAGGGAAAACCCTACAGGCAACTTCCTCTGCAACAGGGTTAAACCTTATTCCCCAACCAGTGGACATGATTGTTGGTGTTATACAGTGGGTTTATGCTTGTGTGCAACAGGCCAGAATGTTGACACAAGACCTGTTAAGAGAGCTTAGTGCCACTGTAGCCAGCCTAGCCATGGCACAATTCCCAACCCACTTGATTCCACTCTTCTCAGTAGAGGAGTATGTGACATTAACCCCATCACTCATAGCTCACCCAGAAGGCAATCCAAGATTGAATTTGGTTCCAAATCTTGAGATGGGTATGGCTACCAAAGCTATCCATTGGCTGTTTCTAAATGATTCACCAATGAAGGGTGTAAAGCTACTAACGAGCAGAGGGAGGTTAATGAACCTCATGAAGAGCAGGTGGGAAGTAAATGGCTGGTCAACACACCACATTTAACTGTCACCATGACTTGTGACAGGCATGATACAGCTACCACAATGCAGCTACCTAACCAAATAGTTTTCCTGTAAGTTCCTGAGGAGGCCATAGTACAGCTTGATGACTTAACACTGTACGGTCTGGAACCAGACAATATAAGACCAAACTTGAGGTCGTGGATGCCTTCAGGTGCCACACTATTGAATTGGATTGAAATCCAAGAAACAGTAAGCCCTGAAGAGGTACAGGTAGTTGAGTTTGCTTTAATGGAACAAACCTCAGGTGTTGTGGTTCATCAGGGGGGCTGGGAACAGGAACCAGTGTTATTGTAACACTACTGCTGGGTAGCTGGATCATGACTGGATGTACTCTGAATGCTGTAATCTTACATCAAGATGTACTCCGGGTAGCACGAATGAGTCAAAGGTAGCATGTCAAAAGAAAGGATGTTACTTCTTCCCAAATATCTGCCTACAGAGGTATCAGATATTGACAGTGAACTTCCTGATGTGTAATGCCTAGACTGAGATGATGTCTCCTACCGTGTTTATACATACTCCAGATGTTATTCATCATGTTTGTATCCAATGCTGGTTCCGGTATGAATTCTCGAGGAGTAATGTGGACATTTAAGGTTAATGTTCTAATGACAAGAGACATCACTTAACTCTGTTTTGTTTTATAATTGTTTTTCAATTGTTTTACAATAAAAGAACCTCAAACTGAAAAACTCAGAAACTGTTCATAATGCTTAGATTCCTTGTGATTGGCAGTTTTATACCGTGTTTACGAGGGCTTCCATAAAGCAACAGTGGGTCAAGTAATGAGAAAAGTGGTGTTTGCACTAAAACTAATTGCCACCCTGAAATAGTAGACAGGGTGGGTGACAAATGAAATGTGAAAACATAAGATTTGTGATGTTATGAAACAATCACTTCTTTGCCTTCACTTCTTTGTTTAACTTAACACATTCTGTGAAGTAATATTCACAGATACCCATACAGTACATCAACAATTACAGCCATTTTTGCAGACTGCCTTCATCTAGAAGTAGTTATTTACTCTTAATATTAATGTTTCCTCTTAGCAGGTAGTAGCTGCTAATTCACTTTGCCTGCTAGGAAGTACAGATTAACATCAATTGAAGGGGATGTGGATATTGTAAAAGACAGATTGCACAAAAGCACAGCATTAACTTAGGAACTCCAATTCCCACAAAACCCACTGGGGACCTTTACGACGAAATAATTTCTGAAATCCAAGGGAAAAAATCTTCTTGTCGCTAGGTGTTGCCAAAAAATACAAAAAAGATGCACCTCAATTGATGTGAGTCAAGCTAACAGAAGCATTTCATAGTGTTTTTATCACCTTTTTTACTGGGGATGTATCAGATATTAAACTGAGAAGAACATTTGTATTTAAATTCATCTCTATAGCTGGTCTAGTGATATTTTTTGACAATTAGTTTTATTTTTATTACACCTCAAAATAGCATTATAAGGACAATAAACATGATTGCAAATTGCTCTAAAGCTGGGTTACAGCATGATGAGCTTTCAATTTTGCAGTTCTGCATCAGATTATTTGAAAAAAATAAAAAGTTCACAATAACAATTATTTTATACACTTATATAGCGTTTTTCTGGACACTCCACTCAAAGCACTTTACAGGTAATGGGGACTTCCCTCCATCACCACCAATGTGCAGCATCCACCTGGATTATACGACAGCAGCCATAGTGCACCAGAAAGCTCACCAAACATCAGACCAGAGCAGAGTAATGAAACCAATTCATAGAGTGGGATTATTAGGAGGCCATAACTGATAAGGGCTAATGGGAAATTTGGCCAGGATGCCAGGGTTACACCCCTACTCTTTTCGAGAAACACCCTGGGATTTTTAATGACCACAGAGAGTCAGGAACTCAGTTTTACATCTCATCCAAAGGACAGCGCCTGTTTACAGTATAGTGTCCATGTCACTACACTGGGGCATTAGGACCCACATGGGCCACACGGTGAGCACCCCCTGCTGGCCCCACTAACACCTCTTCCAGCAGCTACCTTAGTTTTTCCCTGGAGGTCTCCCATCCAGGTACTGACCAGGCTCACACTTGCTTAACTTCAGTGGGCTGCCAGTTGTGAGTTGCAGGGTGATATGGCTGCTGGAATTATGCTGTGCTGTCCGTGATACTACAGTACCTACAGTGGTACACCAACTGACACCTCACACATTCTAGGTGAATGCATCCATATCAGAAAGGAAAGTCAATGACAAAGAGGAATATATAATTATTCATTCTTGAATGAATAAACTATACATAGATACAGTTTATGGAGAGATGAGAAAAACATTAACATTGAAAGGAATAGAGTTCTTAACAATATTATTCAACAGGATATTGATAGGCCATTTTAGGTAGTTAAGGAAAATAAAGATATTTAATTTTCCTCTTAATTGGGGAAGGAGGTGGGAAGATTTAGTCTTTTTTCCAAGTCCCTAACATTTTGAATGACTTTTCACCACGTAGATTATAAAAGCAATGCAAGGGAGGGTGGGGTCAATAAATAAAAAATCACAAATGGTGTGCCAGAAAGCAGGATTTCTCACATCTAGCTGTCACACCAGTATAGCAATCGGCAGTCTCAAGATACCAAAGTTTCTCAAGAATATTTACTAATACTTTTATCTTTACTGATCTATGATGTAAATGTGTGTACTGTACAAGCAAAAGGTAACTTCAGGACTATATGTTGTATATCTACTGAAGTGAAAAAAGAACAAAAAGTCACCAGCATAATACAAATGAAAAAGTTCAGCTATGATGTGTGTTTCAGCTATGCACATTATGTCTATTCTCCAAGATAAAGTTGATTTACACACTGCAGTCACAATCATCATTGCAGGAGAATAAAAACAAAAAATATTTTGGATTCAATACAGAGAGGAAAGTACTCATTGACAGCGGATGTGTGGTGAGCGATCTATGGCTGCTGTCGCATCATCCAGGTGGATGCTGCATATTGGTGGTGGTGAAGGGCAGTCCAGAAAAGTGCTCTGTAAGTGTAAGGAATTATTATTATTATTTCCTTTGAGATGTACTACTGAAGTGGTCTGTGGGACAGAACCAAAGGATTACTCATCATCTGCAAACTATACTCCTAAAAGAACAAATGTATTTTTCTGTACTGTCAGTAGAAACTCAAAAGGAATTCTGACTTCTCTCAAGAACAATTTTTTCCACAAAAACAATTTGTGGGGATAATGCAATAAATTCTAACCCATAGGTTAACCAGAAAAACATCGGGAAACCAGAAAAAAAATATGATCACCGTCTTCTTCTGGGCCTGTTGTGTAATTGTTTATATCAAAGTTTGATAAGCTTGATTTAACTTCCCTGTGATCTTATTTGTACAGCTGTTTTAAGCTACCCTTTATTTAAATATTTTACAAACTATTTTAAAATTGAAAATTTAATACAAATAATGTCACTGCTGTGTTAACTGTAGATAACATCGATAAAAACTAAATGTTATATGTGTAGTGGTTTTATGATTTTACTGAGACAATTATTAATTGTAGCAGTAATCACGAGGTGGTTCGTTGTGGCTTTTAGAAAATCAATCGTCTGAACAACTAACAACGCACACACACGGATTCAATACATGAGCTACATTTATTAAACATAACTTGTGCACCAAACATATACCAGTCTGCCTGGATACAGGCGGCAGACCTTACTGTGAGGGTTATCAATATACAAGGTATATAATCTCGAAGAGATACAAACACAAAGAGATACACAACAGAGAATATATTTCAATATATCACTCGGCTATACCAAATCGCTAATCAGTGTTATTACCCACTGTTACACTAGACTCGGAAGTAAATACATTACTCATGAATTAAATTGATAACAACTTGTGTTGAGGTAACAATTAAATTCTTGAGACACAATGTAATACATGGGGTTTACTTATCCACTGTGTATGGATTTGGGATTTCCCTGCACAAACACCAAACCAGCTGACAGGCTCTGTTCCAACCTCTTCTTGAGTATTCTTGAGTACGTGCGGGATCCTCGGCCTCGCGCTTAGAACAAAGTCCAAGCCCCAGTGCAGACAACAGCAGTTGTCACGTGATTGTCTCTGAGGGTGCACGAAAATGGCCAAGGAGTGCCGACCTGAGCTTGTGCTACCTTTTTGACCAAGACACAGATGTGTGCTGATTGGTTGAGAGTTTTAAGGGCATGGGAGACCCACGTGGTGTTACCACGCTCTGCCAGTCCCTGACTGGTTGATCAAGGTGAGATATGAGTCACTTACTCCTGACACTTAGGAATGCAGTCCAGATGTCCATCTGGCACTCCCTAGACAGATAGGCGCCAATGGATGACCACTGATCATGATAGCCAGATTTAGCTAAGTGAATACACCTTAAATCAGCCTGCATGAATAGCTTCTCTGTGGCTGCACCACAGAGATGAAGAGAGAGATGGGGCCTCATTTAGGAAAGCACAGCAACGCTTAATTCTGTCTTATTAACAAGCATTGCCGATACATATCCCCCCTTTTTGAAGGTCACGGGGTCCTGAGGCATTGTTGCCTTCAAAACAAAATGGTTAAGTAATGTCTGTGGTAACACATTGGATATTACTAACCAATATTCACATTACCTCTCGAGAATTTGTACAGGAAATAGTGTTGTAAAGTACCTTGCGTATACCTGCTCTCGGTTATAAGGTACATAGAAATGATGTATCGGGCATCATCATTAGCCCTAGACCTTAAACCTCAGGCAGTTCGCTATCAGTATCGGATAGCTCTGCAGCAGGCAGACGTTTGGGAATGGTTGCCTGATTTCGGTGATACACCATTGCTCCCTTTGTCTTATTCAAACTACACCGCAAGGCTTTGATACAAGAGAACAGCATCCAACACATTCCACCAGCCATGATCCAGCTACCCAGCAGCAGTATCAATATGACCATGTTTACTGTTCCCAGCTCCCCAGAGGATCCACAACGACTGTGCTTGGGACCTACCAGCATAGTTTGTAAGTCTGTGTCGTTGAGAACAAACTCGACTACCTGTATCCCCTCAAGGCTTACTGTCTCTTGGATTCTGTCATCCAAGTCAACGCTGTGACCTCTGAAAGCGAGCACAATCTCGAGTTCTGTTTCATACAGTTCTGACTCCAGGTGGGATAGTGCTAAATTGTTATCGTTATCGGCACTATAGCCCCTTCAGGAACTTGTAGAAAAACTGTTTGGTTGGGTAGCTGCAATTTGGTAGCTGTATCATGTCTGTCGTAGGTTATTGTAACAGTTAACTGTGGTGTGCTGACCAGCCATTCTTTCCCACCTACTCAACCTGGGGTTCGTTAACCTCCCTTCTGCTCGTTATTGTGGCTTTACACTTTTCAGTGACGGCCCCCTTTCTGATACCACACAACCTCTGGGTTATGTCCCTTAGATATGGCTTACTTGGGCACACCCAGTGGATGTCCTTAGTTGATATACACAGTTCCAGGTTTGGAACAAGGTACAAATTCGGATCATCCTCCTGGTAAGCAACGAACGTCGGGGTGGTTAACTTCACATGCATATCCCCTCTCCAGAATCCAACGTTCGATATAGACTTGAGTCTATAGATATCCTTGCTACTCACAATGGGAAGGTTCAACAGGAAACCTATTTCCTTGGCTTCGGGGTTGACATGTATGGGAATGGCACTGCCTAGACTGTATGTAAGATGTGCTTGCAATGGCTGCACCATCTCTGAAGTGGTTGTCTTTAGTACTTCTTCTACTAAGGGAAGTGGAACCAAGTAGGTTGGAATTTGTCCCATGGCTAGGCCAGTTACCGTGGCACTAAGCTCCCTGAGCAGATCCTACATTAACATTCTGATCTGTTGCACACAAGCATAGTCCCACTGTATCACGTCGACAATCCTGTCCACGGTGTGGAGGGTGTTATTTAACACTGCTGCATGGTTTACTGCTACAATTGTGCCCTGTAAGGTTTTCCCTAGGCTTTCCCGCCGCTGCTGCTCTTGATGCAGCCTGTCAATAATTTCTTTCATTTCCTTACGTAACTCAGACACCTGCTTTCTCAGGGTGGTCAGGGTGACAGTGTTAGCAGCAAACAGACCTGCTGAAAATAGCGAACTCACAGCGGAGGCTGCAGCAATCAGCCCCCCCAAGAACCTTTTGGGGCGGCTGAGGCCTGTCATTTCCTCTTGGGTGACTGTCGCCTTCCTCAGCTGGCAGAGCATGTGTATAGTGTCTAGCTGGGCATGCCATACAGTATCCTTAGCCCACTGCCTACCATGAAAGGACACCCTACTGTTCATGTCGATGTGCTTCAGAAACACATCACTTGGGTCCAGCCATACATACACTTGCTGAGTATATGTTCTGCAATTTGTTAATAACAATCCGGGAGCGTCCTGCAGTACTATGCCAGTAGGCCGATCGGGTTCCACAACTTCAAGGGGCTGTGTCGAGGCTGTGTCCACAGTACTGTCAGGACCAGCCGTGGCAGTTTTAGGATTCCCATTCTGGAACACAGATGAGGCACATGGTACAGTTCCACTATAATTTTGAATTTATTTTTCTAGCAGGACCTACACTACAGTACCTAACTATCTGAAGCTACAAAGGGGCACCCCCCTTTTGACGGGTTTGGACTTTAACCCTATTCTGTGTCCTCCGGCGCCATTTGAGGCGGACGATAAAACCGGAGGTGGTTACGATGCACCCACTTGTAGACCAGAGATTGCCTTCCCTTTTATAAATACCTTGATATAAATACGCTTTGCTCTGCCTTTCTGGCTGAGATTCCCAAAGAATTGTTTGAAGCCTGCCTTTTCCTTGGCTTCAGGGGCAGGGTCAGCGCCCAACTCAGAGTCACTGCCTTCCTCAAGGCAGGGACCCTCCCACCCAATCAGATAGACTGAGGGAGGGGCATGGGGCAGATCCCCACCTCCTCCAGTGAGGAGGGGCGTGGTCCCCCTCAGCTCATTCATGCTTCCGGCAGTCAGTGAGGAAGGTTTACCCTGTCCTGATCTCTAAAGCAAGGGTTGTTCAAGCCTGGCCAGGAGGGCTGCAGTCAACTCCTTCCCAGGAGCGTTCACGGCGGCTCTATTTTGCGCTGGGGCTTAGCGGGCTCAGGAACCTCCGGTCCCTCGAGCCGAGGCGAGTCGTCAACCCTGCTGGCTTTAGTGGCGAACATGGCCATTTTAGCAGGTTTGCACTCTGAGGAAGCAGAGACTTCAGCTCCCCAGGCCTTTTGCGCCAACCTCCTAATGTCAGCCATTTTCATCACTTTTGCATCAGCATGCATCACAATCATTTTTCTGACTGAGGGATGCAGATTAGCAATGAATAAACCTTTGAAATTCACGTTCTCTTCACAACCCTCTTCATTCCGCGTAGCAAAATAAGTGTGCCTAAGCTTCTCATAATATTCACGAGGGGCTTCAGCTTTTTCGTGCTTAATATGGTGTGCAGCGGCCACTGCAGGTATGGGATCGATAAAAGCCAAAAATTCTCCGATCATTGCCTGACACAGCTCCTCAAAGCTATTACAGACCTCCTGTCCTTGTCTAGACATCCACTCGTGGACCGCTCGGTTGGTAGTTTTTCTTACTTACATAGCCTTTTCCTGTTCTGTCGCTTCGGGCATTAACTGCAAAGTGTATTTCAGCTCATCGATGTAGAACTCCACATTATTCCCTAACACTGACGGGTCAAACTTTTCTACATCTTTTGCTAGCTGTCTCAAGGAGTGGAGGTTAATTTTTATGGCTTCTCCGCGGACAGGGAGAAGGCCGCGATCAGGATTGGGGGGTCTATGCCTGGATTGAAACGTCCTTGTGTCTTGTGCAGGACTCTGTGATCTCCCCCATGCCGACCAACCACAGACCCTGGCCAGGAGAAACCTCCTCCTGGCACACTGGGTGAGCGGTCCGGGCTGCTAGGTGGGCTGGCATGCCGGTGGGATCTAGCCTGTTTTGCTTCCAGTACGGCAGCATCTAGCTCCTTTTGCAGTCTCTCTCTCTCATCCCAACCACGCACAATCTCCTTTTGCCTTTCCTGGCTGAGCTCATGTAAAATCTCTATTTCTTTTTCTTTTTCCTGCAAACTCGCTTCCAGGTCTCTCCTTGTTACCTCAGCTGCAGTTTCTCTAGCAGACAGGTCATCTAATTTACCTAAAACTTCCTTGAGTCGGTCTTCACTTATCTCATTTTCCACTCTCTTTTCTTTGATTATATCCACAAATCAACTCGCTCCGCCTTATACCTTTCTAGCTTTCCCTGAAGCTTTTGAAACTTTGCCAGCTTGGAAAAAGACAGTTCAAGCTGTTTAGCTAAATTTAAGGGGAAACTAGATAGGACCTGAACTGCGTTCAGAGAACCTCCTGTTTTAAGCTGGTTCGCTACCTTAGCTACCAAATCTAATTGCAGCTTCTCAATCTCAAAAGTTCAACTTTTTGATACCGCTCCAGTAACCAGGATTGTCGTCGCTAGAAATAGTAGTTATTACCAACTCCATTTCAGACGTTTTAACAGCCATTGTCATTGCGTCGGAGAAACTTGGAGTATTACCCTTTTATTTCACACAACACAGTATGGAATCTAAACACCCGAGCAGATGGATTTCCAATCAGCACACGTTACACTAAACACTAGAGAGCAGGGGGATTTCTTTTCGCAGTTATCAGCACACCCTGTATTCTCATGTACAGGAGCCACGGTGCTGAGCTGAAATCACAGCATCGGTTATTCTGTGCAATTAATTCTCATTTCACTCTAAAAACGCCCACACAGGGAGACCAATAAATGTCGTGGTTTTATGATTTTACTGAGTCAATTATTGTAGCAGTAATCACGAGGTGGTTCGTTGCGGCTTTTAGAAAATCAATCGTCAGAACAACTAACAACGCACAAACACGGATTCAATACACGAGATACATTTATTAAACATAACTTGTGCACCAAACATATACAGATGCAGCCATTCAAAACAAGCGGGCGATACCGCATTATTTTGCGGTGCGCTTCTCACGGTGTAACGCAAGTTACCGTATATTCTCTATAGTACCGCATGATACCGCATCTTACCGCAAGTAAAATAATAGTATCCGGAATTTCCGCAAGGTGGATGTTATGCATTCCACTCGTGCCGCTCTCCCTTTTGGCATTCCCACGCGCACACCCTGTAAGACAAGCTCACGCCGCAAGTAACGCCAATCACCTTTCTCTCCCGTCTCTATTTTAGTTCTCCTTTTTCCTCACTTCCCCGCTCACTATTGCGGATTCTCTTCGAGCTCCCAAGTGCGCGGTTTTCTCTTGCTTGTCTCAGGTTTTCGAACTCCTAGTCTGTCTTTCGTTTTCGCTTTCGTCTTGTGATTTGGATTGCTGCTTCCCTGTTTGCGCCTCCATGTTCCGATCGTCTCGCCTGCTTCCTGGATTAGATTTTTGCCTAGTGTTTTGGATTGTTGCTTCCTGCTCGTCTCCCTGTGTGCCGACTTACTCACCTGCCTCCTGGTTTTCGTTTTTGCCTAGCGAATCTGCTCAGTGTTTTTCTCTAGTCTAGAGTCCAGCATAGGATCCTATTGCCCTAGCAGCCCTATCTAACAGTGGAGCTAATAAAGCTCAACCTCTCATGTTTGAGCTGTCGCCATCAAAGTCTTTACTAAAGATATTACTAATAGTATTTATAATGAATGACTTTGGACAAGGTGTAAACTCAAAGTATTGCCCTGGTCCACATTCTTTTTTTCATTGACCATCTTTTAAAAGTAACACCACAGCATTCCGTTGATCCAATCACACATTTGTTTCCAATCATACAAAGTACAGTAATTTTTGAGAATCTCCAATTCACCATGCCTTTCGCATGCTCATAAAAGATATTGATTTAGGAACAGAAACATATTACTGTATGCAAACTGTACTGTATACAGTATATATATATAATGTCTTTACTGTGCCCGTTTAAGTATTAAATATTTATATGGAATTTTACCACTGAAGGAAAATCTTAGTAGCTGAGCATAAAAAGAATAGGAGCATACTGTAACGCGTGTGAAGACCATAAACAATATTAATTTTGGAACATAAACATACAATATTACAGTATGTAAACTGTATATGGCTGGTCTCTGTACTTTAAAGAAAAAATACACGCAGTATTCCATTTCTCCCTAAACATTTTAAGCATCGAAGTCTTTAACTAACATGTGAAATAATGTGTGTATAAAAAGTGGTAGTTTTAAGCTTTTCTGCGAATACGCTAGATACCAGAGCAAACAAGCATACTTTTAGAATTTGATTAATAGGGAATATAATATGGAATAATATATCACGTATCTAAAGAAATTAGCAAGCTAATTCCAACAAAGCAAGCTCTCATAATGAGAATAAACAGCCATCTGAGGATAGTAAATTAAATGCACGTTTTATATAAAAACCTATGTAATCTATCTACTTCCTTTTCTTGTTACAATGGAATATTTCCACAGTAACGGATAAGAGCTGTTACAATTGCTGTTAAAAGCCACACCTTCATGTATATTGTGAGCAGAATATCTTTCCCTGAACTGATAATAGCATTGATTGATGTGGTATTGTGGGATATCTATAAATATTGAGATTCTGGCAGGTGTGGGAACTCTGAACTTTCTGAATTTAGGGAAGAATGTTTCTCTAATCCCAGAGTATCTGTCACAGTGCAGTAGGAAGTGCACCTCTATCTCTGTTTCTCCCTGCTGGCAGTGGGAGAACAGCCTGTCCTCTTTGGGCAGCCAGGTCTGCCTGTGTCGCCCAGTTTCTATGGCCAGGCTGTGGTCACTGAGCCTGTACTTTGTCAGGGTCTGTTTCTTTTTGTTGTTTCTTATCTTGGTCAAATATTCAGCTAGTGTGTATTGTCTCTTTAGGGTTCTGTGGCATTCCACACAGCTGGGCAGCTTGTTCCCCCCTCCTGCCCCTCTCTGTGTACAGTAGAGCCTCCGTCCTGACTGGTGAAGCTCACACAGCTGTGTCTGGAGAGGGAGAGGGAGAGGGGTAAGGAACCAGGGAATTCTTTACATCGAAAATGGGCAATCTCCCCAGCCTGTATGCCCCTTTCACTGTGTGACAGCTGCAATAGTCAGCTGCCTTCCTAAACCCCGCCCTAACCACTCCTGTCCTGCCCCTCACCGTGCACCCCAGCCGGGCGCTCTTCAGCTGCCCCGCAGGGTGAATGTGCTACAATACTAAAAATAAGATACACTCTGCAGACATTCACAACATCGACTGTCAGAAGATAGGACAAAGCGACTCAGACACCCGTTGAATGGAAAGGGACACTTTAATGTTCTGTACGGCTGGCACAGCACCCCACCGTGCCCGAGCGCCAGCAGAGAGAGAGAAACGCACATATATTTTCATTGTCAAAAAGTAATTGTTTTTCAGTTTTGTACATTTTTTTTACATTCCTCTTTTTTAACGGGAATGTTTTGTTTCTGGACAGACTGTTAAACTAGAGGAAAAGAGCGCCTCCTTCTTCAAAGCATTTAGTTGATCCGATCACGTATTCTTTTCCAGTTGCACAAACTAAGTGTTGAGAATCTCCAATTCACCATGCTACTAATGGTTTCTCAGAGATTGCATTTTGCCTCTGGACCCATCGAAATGTACCGATGTGATCCACCCCCAGTAAATTTCAAAAGTCACAAGATTTTGAAACACGAGGGCGGCATAGCAGTCGGCTCTCAATTTCCAATCTTTACCGATCCACTGCAAGTATAACAAGTACAATCTACAGACATTCACAACATAGACATATCTTAAAACACTTACATATATTGTTAAATTATTACTTTAAATATATACTTGAAGTTACTGAAACAACCAGTTAATAAAATCATTGCAATATTGTTCTTATTTGGAGGTGGGGATATTCTGACAATTTAAAACAATTGATTTAAAGACAATCTGTCAAAGTGCAATGAAATACAATATTACGCTGGGTAAACGTTCCGAGGTCAAATTCTTCCGCGACAGGGGTACCTTTAAAGGTCTAAGCCGGAACACATCATTATATCTCATTTTTTATTTCTTTAAAAAAAAAAGTAAAATCGTTTGCCCAGCATAACAGTATTGTTGTTATTGTTGTTTTTATCCTGTACAGTGCATTGAGAAGCCACCTTTAAAGGTGCTATATAAAAATAAAGTTTATTATTAATTTGCTGGACACAGAGGTGAACATTATTATGCAGAAGACAAATATAATGATTTACGTTGCCTTGCCAGATTGTGAATCAATGAAGACATTTAATTAAACATGGGTTTGCGATTTAAATGGAAATGGGGGTGACGGGAACTCTTAATCTAAATAAAAATAAAATAAATAAAACAGATTTGATTGTTAATAACCACTTTTTATGCGCGAAACATGGATGATTTTTCTTCCTCCTGATCAGCTTAGAAATCTGTGTATGCTGTAAGGTTTTTACTTCTTAATTAAACTTTTAAAATACACATTTGGAATAGAAACAACATATGCTATTGTCTTCCTAATATCCTCACAGACCAAGATTACACTCAATGGGCAGACCTGGCTGCCCAGAGAGGACAGGCTGTGCTCCCACTGCAAGCAGGGAGAAATAGAGACAGAGGTGACAGGACATGGGAAAAATGGAATACTGGTGTGTATTTTTTCTTTAAAATACTTTACCAAGATCAGCCATACATGCTTTTATATAGCGCCTTTAAAGCTGTCCCACAGTGAAACGGGTGTACAGTCTGGGGAGATCGCCCGTTTTTCATGTAAGTAGTTCCCTGGTTCTGCACCCCTGGGTGTTTCTCTCTCTCTCTTTTGCTCGCTCGCCCTCTCTCTCTCTTTTTTCATTGTCAAAAAGTAATTGTTTTTTACTTTGTCAGCACCCAGACAAACACAAATGCGTTTTTAATAAAATGCTTTTATTCATTCTTAATCTGACTCACAGAACTCACATTCCCGAATGCCCCCCACCCCACTCAACAATCCTAGGAAGAACACGAAACAGCCTGTTAATAAAATTGTTGCAATTTTGTTCGGTCAGTTCTTCCTCCCAAAACTTGTAGATCGCAATGATAAGTTCTTGCTTTGTACTGGGTTTAGCAGTTTTCCGAACATAGTCTTTCAGCGAATGCCATACCATCTCTATTGGATTTAAATCTGGGGATTCGGCTGCTGTGTGTTTCGGATCATTGTCTTGAAAGAGATCCAAAGTGCTCCCTGATATATGGGGCGGCATACTGTTTCACCACGACTTCCTCGAAGAATTCACGATCTATAATTCCTTCGAAAATAAGAAGTGGTCCTGGGCCTGTTCTAGATATACTCCCCAGACGTGAACCTTCTGTGGATGTTTGTTCTTTGGCTTGTCCACATATCTCCCCTTTTTACAAAATGACATGGTTGAAAACTGTTCCAGAGCCAATGTTGTTTCATCCGTGAAAAGTACATCATGAAATGCCTCTCCCTGTTCAATCCATTGGAGCACTTGTTTGAGTCTTTTTTGTTTTTTACCCTTATCATGGGGCATGTGTTGGTTTTTTTATATCTCCATCCAAGTCTTCTGCGCACTCTTCTTATCAATGTCGGACTCATGCTCGCAACGAGGTCAGCCCATAGCCGTCTTTGAACTTGCATTGCCGATAGCTCATCATTTTCATCCATCAGTCTGTCGATGGCTCGCACAATAGGACTTGAAAAAAAAAGAGATCAACAGTTAGTTAGTTATAAAACTATTGTGTGTAGTTGTATTTACATGCAAGAAAGGTATTTTTAGAAAGTTATTTACCTTTGAATCGTCCTCGGTTTAGATTCTCTTTGCCTCCTCTCCCCTTTATAATGTCGTCTCACTGTGCTTTCACAAACAAAGATGTCCATGGAAGCCAAATGCTGTACAATGTCTCGTGTTGACTTCCCGTTTCTTTTCATCTTCATTATTTGGGGTGAGAAAGTCTTCGTGATTTTTGCCATAGTCCGTCTCCTTACCAAAGCGATACAGTGGTACAGCTTGAAGTCTGTACCTGTATGCAGTAGTTAAAAGCACAATACGAAATGTGTCTGATACATTAGCAAGTTTAAAAAAATTGTGTCGAAAAGCCAGGCGTAACAATTGTTTCCTTTTTCTGATCACTCACTGTCTCACCTGCCCTGCTCTTTGTTTTCCTGTTATTTGCTGTGTATGCCTGCTGCGATCTACTCCTGACCTCACACCTAAAGAAGACAATTTTACATTTCTTTGTGCGGTTCATAGTGCAATTAACCCTTGCTAGTATCTTTGCGGCCTTTTGAAAGTCTGTGCTGTCCTTTGAAAACGAGATGTTCTCTGGTTCTTTGACAAAACAAGGCTCGCCAGTTAATGTGAAAAATACATATTTTTTACCTCACTTGCTGTCTTCCAATCACATTAACTCAGCATCCAAAAACAGTATTTCTTCTCTAAACCTGCGTTGTAAAGATGACTCTTAACTTGGCTTGTTTTTCAGGAATCTGGACAAGACCAGAGTTATGGTTTTCCAGAAAAAAACAGACCTGACCTGTGCCGAAAAATAAATAAAAACCGGACAACTCTTAAGCATACTTAGGCATACTGTGGTTTCTGTTAACACAAGTTTATCAGTGAATCGACAACGGGCATTCTCAGGCGTGAGAAAAGGCTACAGGTGTGCCAATCGTAATCGTTTTTATTTTTAAATACATTTTGGCAAAGTCATGTTCCATAAAAGTACGGTAATTAAAAACCATCAATGTAGATTGTATCTTATTTTTAGTTTTTGTTTTGTTTCACGTTAATTTTATAAGGGAGAGTGTCATAGAGACGAAGTTTCTAATGTCTCCCAACAAAGTGAAAGGAACCCGTCTTTCATTGGAAGACAATGAACACATTCTATTCGTACATGCCCCCTGACCCTGTTTTGCGTCAGGGAAGACAAATACAAACCTATTTCCCTCTGAAACTTATAAAAAAAGTTACCAGAGCTTGCACAACTACTGTATAACTAAAAAATACCACTTCACTGTGTGAAAATACAACCTTTATAAGTTTATGCAGGTAAATAATTGCTATTAGGAATGGTTTTTTGATCTATCAATGTCAGATTAAAAAAAAAAAAAACACATTGCACGATGTCAGAAAGCATTTTGCATTACATTGCTTGAAAAATAATTTTATTTAGAGAGACTGGATAAGTAATTCAAGTGTCTTTTAACTTTTAACCTGAAAAACAAGTAATAATTTAACAATATATGTAAATGTTTTATGATATGTCGCTGTTGTGAATGTCTGTAGAGTGTGTCTTATTTTTAGTTTTGTAGCCAAAGGGCCTTGCAGATCAGATCAGATTCCCTTCCCCCCACGGAAAGACAGACAAATGTTTTCACTGCTTATTAGTCGCTATTCACCGTGCGGCGAGCAGCTCCAATTTCAGGCGTAAGCGATAAATACTTTTTTTAGCTGAAAAGCTGTACACCGTAAGAATTTCGTTACTCTAGGAGGTTTCGTGAAAAAGCTAGAAGTGGGCCAATTGCAATCATTTTTATTTTTAAAGACATTTTAGCAAAGTCATGTACCATAAAAGTACAGTAATTAAAAACCATTAATACTTTCGCTTGGGTTTAAATAAAGTCGATGTTTTCTCTTTTGGCTAGACTTGACTATTTAGCCATGAGATATACAATAGATTGTCATTAAACAACCTTATGTTTATTAATCTTCCTTGTTATGCACAGTGAGAATGATAATGTTATGAAAATTAATTTAATCACAGAGTGCTCATAAGCCGACACCCTGGATTCTCTTCAGACACAGCTGTTTGAGCTCCACCAGTCAGGACAGGAGGCTCTACTGTACACAGAGAGGGGCGGAGGGGGGAACAAGCTGCCCAGCCGTGTGGTTGAACTGATACCCTGGATTCTTTCCAGACACAGCTGTTTGAGCTCCACCAGTCAGGACAGGAGGCTCTACTGTACACAGAGAGGGGCGGGAGGGGGGAACAAGCTGCCCAGCCGTGTGGTTGAAGCTGACACCCTGGATTCTTTCCAGACACATCTGTGTGAGCTCCACCAGCCAGGACAGGAGGCTCTACTGTACACAGAGAGGGGCGGGAGGGGGGAACAAGCTGCCCAGCTGTGTGGAATGCTACAAAACCCTATACAGACAATACACACTAGCCGAATATTTGACCAAGATAAGAAACAACAAAAAGAAACAGACCCTGACAAAGTACAGGCTCAGTGACCATAGCCTGGCCAAAGAAACTGGGCGACACAGGCAGACCTGGCTGCCCAGAAAGGACAGGCTGTGCTCCCACTGCCAGCAGGGAGAAATAGAGACAGAGGTGCACTTCCTACTGCACTGTGACAGATACTCTGGGATTAGAGAAACATTCTTCCCTAAATTCAGAAATCTAATCCCAGAGTTCCCACACCTGCCAGAATCACAACGGGTCACAATCCTACTGGGAGAGGAAGGAGGGACCTTAGTGGAACTGGCAGCCCAGTATGTGATCTCCTGTCACAGCCTGAGGAAGAGTGAGCCTGTCTCCCAATAATGCTTCTTCTACACTACACTACACTATACTATATTTCAATATTTTATAATATGTCTTTGTTGTAAATGTCTGTAGTACAGTATGTCTGTAGATTTGATATTACTTTTATTTTTTTGTTTTGTTTCATGTGAATCTCATTATTTTATTTGCTTTGGCAACACTGATTGTACCCATTGGTCATGCTAATAAAGCACCTTGAATTGAATTGAAATTGAGAGAGGGTGAGCGAAAGAGAGAGAGAGAGAGGGCTAACGAGCGAGTGAGAGAGAAACACCCAGGGGTGCAGAACCAGGGAACTATTTACATGGAAAACGGGCGATCTCCCCAGACTGTACCCCCGTTTCACTGTGGGACAGCTGCACTGGTCAGCGGCCTTCCTATACCCCGCCCTGACCACCTCCACTCCTGTCCTTCCCCTCACCGCGTACCCCAGCCGGGCGCTCTTCAGCATAGGCATCGTTGATATGAGGACTTTTGAAAGCAAATTTACCAAATTTAATATGTGCTTTTCTATATTGGAACAGTAGGACTAATAGGTTCTAGTAAAAACTTACAGAATTCAGAATTGATAATGGTTAGAAATCCCATTTTATGATAAGGGACTATCTAAAAGGAAAGCAACTACAACTATACTACAGTATATTTCACTTTGCTTGGTGAAATTGGCATGGTCACTTGTTCTCAATATTTATAGATATCCATCAATACCACATCAATCAACGCTATTATCAGTTCAGGGAAAGATATTCTGCTCACAGTATGCATTAGGGTGTGGCTTTTAACAGCAAGTGTAGCAGCACTTATCCGTTACTAAAGGGTGGAAATATTCTATTGTAACAAGAAAAGGAAGTAGATAGATTACATAGGTTTTTATATGATACATGCATTTAATTTACTATCCTAAGATGGCTGTTTATTCTCATTATGAGAGCTTGCTTTGTTGGAATTAGCTTGCTAATTCCAACTGAATAAATTATTTTTTTCCTCAAATATAACAAAGAGAATTATGTTTAGGGAGAAATGATTTTTTCAAAGAAATGTTTGTTAAAAGAAACAATTAAGATTCCAAAGACCAACCTCTCACTTACAAGGCCGGCACCTAAACCACAGCGCTACTCGCAAGGTCACATGAGGAGTGGTGAAACAGCCCTACACATACTGGGTCAAGAGACATTGTACAGCGTGTACTATTATGTTGTAGTACATGAATATAATTATACCCTTATTAATTTCTTTAGATACGCGATATATTATTCCATATTATATTCCCTATTAATCAAATTCTAAAAGTATGCTTGTTTGCTCCGGTATTGAGCGTATTCGCAGAAAAGCTTAAAACTACCACTTTTTATACACACATTATTTCACATATTAGTTAAAGACTTCGATGCTTAAAATGTTTAGGGAGAAATGGAATACTGTGTGTATTTTTTCTTTAAAGTACAGAGACCAGCCATATACAGTTAACATACTGTAATATTGTATGTTTATGTTCCAAAATTAATATCGTTTATGGTCACGCGTTATGCTCCTGTTCTTTTTATGCTCAGCTACTAAGATTTCCCTTCAGTGATCAAATTCCATATAAATATTCAATACTTAAACAGGCACAGTAAAGACATTAAATACAGATGCAGCCATTCAAAATGGGTGGGGTATTTCGCAGCATACCCCGGTGGGCGTGTCGCAGAATCACGCAGTATCACGGGGTTAATCGCGTAATTTGACGTCATGCCGGAAAGTATCTGGCATCACCTTGTAAAACCGCCAGGGGGAGCTTAACCTCTCATGTACAGCATTTGAGCTTTTAAATTTGAACTGTGTATTACACCATGTTAATCATCAGTCATTAAAATGTTGGTATATTTTATGAAAGCAAGATTGCTCAGTTGGACAAAAGTACACAACCTACCTTTATCAGAAATATTTATGCATCAAAGCCTTTACCGAAGATATTACTAATAGTATTAATAATGAATGACTTTGGACAAGCTGTATACTCAAAGTATTATTTCTTTAGCACATTTGTACAAGCACTTGGAATCTGTCCAAGCCCTACTTTGTCAGGCATTTTCTTTTACTTCAACGGGCATAAAAACTCCCTTCCTTTTAACAGGGAGTTTCATAATTTCTAACTACGAAAATTCTTTAAAATGCGACACTTATCATTCAACTAGAGCTCAAAATATCACAAGGATCCTCAAGAGCCCAGCAAAGACTGTATTAAAAGATACTTGTATCAGATACATGAGAATCCAGGCTTTTTTATCAACGCTTGCTTTTCCGTATACCAGATATTATGGAACCGCTTCAGAAGGGTGTCAGCCAGTCAGATTCCAGGAATCGGTACTTTAAAGAAAATCTACACACCGGTATTCCATTTCTCCCTAAACATTTTAAGCATCGAAGTATTTAACTAACGTGAAATAGCGTGTGAAAAAGTGGTAGTTTTAAGCTTTTCTGCTAATATAATATGGAATCACGTATCTAAAGAAATTAATAACGATATGATTATATTCATGTACTGCGACAGGGCTGTGTAGGGCTGTTTCGCCTCTCTATTCATGTGACTTCCCTTGTAGCCCACTGGTCTACGTGCCCAATTACCAACTCACAGCTTGTGTGTTCAAATCCAGCTGGCGCTGTGACTTTTCTTTTAACAAACATTTCTTCGAAAAAATAGAATAGCAATATTATGGACAATCAATTGACTTTTATATTTCAAAATATCACAACATGATCGATTCTAAGTCATTTTTGATAACAATGAATAGTCACCTTCTTCCCTTCTGACAACGGTCCCTGCTTCTGCTTCCTGCTTCTATTGTGTGTGTGTGTGGGGGGGGGGATCCCTTCAGATCTCCCTTCAGATTTAAAAGGTTATTAATCATATCTTCGGTGTCACATCTTACCAGTGCAGCTGATCTTTTGCTGCCTGGGTGGGTCAACTATCACAAAGCTTTAGAGAACCTAACATTTCTATTATCAACAAATTGTACATTTGAAATAGAGTAAATTTTTATACAGAAATGGAGGCTGGACAGTATTCATTACAATATAAACATTTATATTGATTTAAATCGTGTTTTGATTTAAATCGCAAACGCGTGTTTAATTATATGTGTTTTTTTATCATAATCAGACAAATGCAACATAAATTGATACAGTATCTTTGTCTTCTAAGTATCATAATAAACTTTCAGCATAGCTTTCTACCTGTTTAGATTTATTTTTCTTGGGATTTTGGGATCAAACGTGGAAGGATTAGATTGTAATCGTTTTTATTTTTCAAATACGTTTTAGAAAAGTGTAATCTATACCTGCCCAGACTGTACGCCTTCCTAAACCCCGCCCTGACCACTTTCACTCCTGTCCTGCTCTTCCCCACGCACCCCAGCCGGGCGCTCTTCGGCCTCTGCCCGGGACAAATGTATATTTAGATATTTACACCCGGCGCGGCACCGAGGGAGCGTCTGCATTTATAACTTAGTTTTTAAAATTAGTCAAGCAATACGAAGCATCTCCTTTTACTTTTAAGTCCCTTAAATACATTGAGCACAGCTTTCTCACAGTAATCTCTTAGATTACTTTTTGATACCATCCTTACACAAAGCAGAAACTTCTTGTATTTTCCGATGAGATACAGTACAACTGGAAAGATTACAGATTTTAATCGTCTTTAATTTTGTTACGTTATACGTTTTAGGAACGTTTCATTTATACAAACATCACAAAACTATTCTCGATTGTATTTCTGAATGTTATGTTACACCTACAGTAGTTCACTGCTTTAAATACATCGAATTAAGAAAGCTAGGTGTAGCTTTCTTAATTTGAACCAGGGAAAATTCGAACCAGGGAAAATCTGATCATGTTTCTCTATAACAATAATAAAAAACTTTATTTTACATATCACCTTTAAAAGTGGCATCTCAAAGCAATACAGTAGATGGAAAAACAGTTAATAGGGACCAAAGTAAATACCAGACAAACGCAAACGCGTTTTTAATAAAATGCTTTTATTAATTCAGAAGAGAGTGAGAGGGACACAAATTGTTTTTTTCAATTCCTCTTGTCTAACAGGAATGCTTTGTTTGTGGACAGACTGTTAGACTAGAGGAAAAGAGCGCCTCCTTCTACGAAGCATTTCGTTGATCCGATCACAAATTATTTTCCAGTCACACAAAGTAAGGGTTGTAAAAGTAAATACCAGACAAACCAGTTTTTAATAAAATGCTTATTCATTCAGCAGAGAGAGAGGGAGACATCCAGCAGAGAGAGACACACACGGTCAGTTCGGTCAGTTCTTCCTCCCAGAATTTATAGATCGCATCGATCAGTTCCTGCTTTGTGACGGGCTTAGCAGTTTTCTGAACGTAGTCTTTCAACGAATGCCAAACCATCTCTATCGGATTTAGATCTGGGGATTCGGCTGGAGTTTTAACCCAGTTCACTCCTTCTGCTACAAGCCTCGCCCTTGCTGCTGTGTGTTTCGGATTGTTGTCTTGAAAGAGACGGTGCCTTGATCCAAACTGCTCCCTGATATATGGGGCGGCATGCTGTGTGACCACGATTTCCTTTGAAAATAAGAAGTGGTCCCGGGCCTCTTCTAGATATACCCCCCCAGACGTGAACCTTCAGTGGATGTTTGGGATTTGGCTTGTCCACATATCTCCCCCTTTTGCAAAATGCCATTGTTGAAAACTGTTCCAGAGCCACTGTTGTTTCGTCGGTGAAAAGTACATACTGAAATGCCTCCCCCTGTTCAATCCATTGGGGCGCTTGTTTGAGTCTTTCCTCTTTGATTTTTAGCCTTATCATGGGGCATGTGTTGGTTTTTTTATATCTCCATCCAAGTCTTCTGCGCACTCTTCTTATCAATGTCGGACTCATGCTCGCAACGAGGTCAGCCCATAGCCGTCTTTGGACTTGCATCGCCGGTAGCTCATCATTTTCATCAGTCAGTTTGTCGATAGCTCGCACAATAGGACTTGAAAAAAAAGAGATCAACAGTTAGTTTTAAAAATAATGTGCGTAGTTGTATTTACATGCAAGAAAGGTATTTTTAGAAATTTATTTATCTTTGAATCATCCTCGGTTTAGATTCTCTTTGCCTCCTCTCCCCTTTATAATGTCGTCTCACTGTGCTTTCAGAAACTAAGATGTCCATCGAAGCCAAATGCTGTACAATGTCCCGTGTTGACTTCCCGTTTCTTTTTATCTTCATTATTTGGTGTGAGAGAGTCTTCGTGATTTTGGCCATTGTTCATCTCCTTACCAAAGCGATACAGTAGTGCAGCTTGAATTCTGTACCTATATACTGTATGGTATGGTACAGATAAAACTTACACCATACCGATGAGCTAATACCAGGGAAAGACACTCCTATTTTATTTAAAACACAATACGCCAGGAAATGTGTCTGATGCATTAGCAAGTTAAAACAATTGGGTCGAAAACCTGGGCGTAACACCATTTCCTTTTTCTGATCACTCGCTTTCTGGATACACGTCTCACCTGTCCTGTTCTTTGTTTTCCTGGTTTGCTGATTATGCCTGCTGCAATCCACTCCTACCCTGACACCTAAAGAAGACTATTTTAAATTTCTTGGCGCGGTTCATTGTGCAATTAACCCTTGTATGTGCTGTCCTTAAGGTGATATCACATAAAGGTGATATGTAAAATAATGTTTTTTATTATTGTTATAGAGAAACATGATCAGATTTTCCCCGGTTCAGAAAAAAAAGATCTAAAGTATACTAGTCTGTCACTAGTATACTTTTAATACAGTCTTTGCTGTGCTCTTGGGGATCCTTGTGATATTTCGAGCTCTGGTTGGATGATAAGTGTCGCAGTTTAAATAATTTTCGTAGTTAGAAATTATGAAATGCTCTGTTAAAAGCAAGGGAGTTTTTATGTCCGTTGCAGTAAAAGAAAATGCCTGACAAAGTAGGGCTTGGACAGATTCCAAGTGCATTTTTGCAATTTACGTTGCATTGTTCATTGTGCTGCTGTAATACAGTTTAAAATAAGTCTAAACTGTATCAGCTTTATTTATGGGTTGCACTTTAGAAAAAGTCAAAAACCGCACTCAAAATGCAATTTAGAGCTTTCTGGCAAGAGGAGACACCCAAATTAATAATGTAACATGCCACTGTTTGTGCATGAACAAAGTTATACTGCTATTCTCCTTAGATACGCGATTAAAAAAAATAAATTTTTGAATCCCCGGTGGAACACATTCCATAAGAATCAGCGCTTTTATTACGCTGGGCAAACGTTCCGAGGTCAAATTCTTCCAGCACGGGGGTACCTTTAAAGCGGAGACGACAGCACCGAAATTTTTTGGAGCGCCTTCTCTTTAAAGCCCTGGCCAAATATGAAGACAGTACGTACAGTTATAATTCAAACGGAATTAAAAACTACACATCCCAGTTACCATGGTGGTGCCTGTGATCATTGCGTTTAACCAACGAAACAGGGCGAAAAATCAGTCACATGACTTTGGGGCAGAGTTTCGAAAGCTTAACCTATCAGCAACAAAGCGAAATTTACACGATAGGCTACCTCAAACTGTCAGTTACACGACTGTGTATGTCGCTTAAGCCACTCCTATTTGGCATTTTAGTTATGGAGGCGAAAAGACCCCCCCCCCCCCCCCCCCGGGTGCCTGATTTGCCGCCATCTTTAACAGTTCCGTGTCCGAATCGCAGTAGCTACGCGTACGAAATAAAGTTCATCCCAGCTACAAAACATATATATTTTTGTGGTAAGAGGGAGCAAAACATCAGTATTTATTGCTATTAATTAGAGTACAATTTATAGTTGAAATATGAGCCTAAAATCTTGACAAAGCAATGTAGGAAATACAGAGAAAATAAATCCTTTCTGACATCTAAAATCAGTTTTGATCAAGGTCTCTAAAACAAACAAGAAAAAGAGGATTTTCGGAGGGCAATTAAGCTGTGTTTATATAGAATTAGTATATAGAAATTAACACATTTCTTGTTAGTTTAAAACAGTGAAATGTCAGCTGCAAAAGATCGCACCAGAAACAGCACTCTCTCTGCCTGTCATAGACGTTCAGGAAAGGGTGAATGAAGTCATGTCAAGTACAATAATTCGGTGATCAATAATAACAGTTGTAGAACAAGAAACAAAAGATAGAGAAAACTTAAGCTTTTTAAGGCTAAAACTCAAATTCATTCTACAAATTAAGGCAAATGAAAACTCAGGACGTTGAAGTGCTAGAGGTGTAAAAAATACAAAAATGTACATGAGCAAAAAGTTTTAGAAATGGAGCAGGTGTTGCTTTGAAATAAGCAAATAGAAAAAAAGCCATGACTATAGTGCAGAAGAGGGATGCAGGAACACTTGCTTAGATATACCAAAAAAATCACAAAAAGGTGTATGTTACAAAAGAACATGCAAACATGTTCATCATGTACATGAACATGTACATCAATTTCCCTTCGCGATCAATAAAGTCTTATCTATAAACATGAAACAGAGTGAGGAATCAAAAAATTAGCATGCATAAAAACAGCAATTCTGTCAGTGAGCCCTAAATGAATTAATAGCAACCATGGTTTCATGGAGGGCTTCTCAGATAGTTGGGCATTCAGGTAGATTGCCAGTGTGGTGTCTCCGGGGGAATAGTTTATGAAAACGAAGGTCGTACTTACACCACACTTTACTGTCCTCCGATCCGTGGCGTTTCTTCCAACAACTGTCTTCCAAATACAGTCCGTAATCCGTTCCCTTAGTCCTGATTCGTTCCGAGTTCCAAAAGTTTGTAATAAAGACAATCCGCGATGTATCCTAAACCAGTGTCCGTAATCCAAAATCATAAACCTTTCTCCTTGCAGTCGTTCGTTTGCCCGATCCTTAACATCCACCTCTTTCCACTCTTTTCCTCCAAAACGCATTCACCTTACCGGCTTCCGCGCCATTCACTGCCTCTGGGCCACTTATATTCCGGTTCCTGATGCGTCTCAGCTGTGTCTCATTGTTTCTTAAGGTTGTAGTGATTCATAGCCGTTCAGGGACGCCAAATATGTAAGAAAACTGGCTCTCTGAAGGCACCAGTTCTGTAGGGTTTGGGCATTTACTGAGACAATTATTAATTGTAGCAGTAAATCACAAAGTTGATTCTTTTGATGGCTTTAGAGTCCAACCATGCGACATAACTCAAACAACGCACACACACAGGTACTAATACACGAGGATACATTTATTAATACATCGAATATGCCTATAAACCTAACAGATCTTATCGAGAGGGTTATCAGAATACAAAAGATATATATTCAATCAGTTACAAAGTGTTACACATATCAAGAGGACATACGTTCAGTATATCATTCATTAAGACCGTTTCGTAAAGTGAACTTGGTTACAACTTCTACATTAGATACTCAAACAAGTACATAACTCTTAGGAATTAAATTGATATCAACTGGTTGGGATAACAATTGAATTCTCGAGCTGTAATGCATTGAAGTTGAATACTCATCCAATCTTTGGGGATTCAGATCTCCTGCGGGCACAAAGAAACAGTTGCAGGCTGTTGCTGTCCAATCCGCGCTCTCTGGCTTGGTGCCAGGCTGTGCTGTGCGGCTTGCGACGGTGCGCTGCTGATGCTCACTGTTGGCTTTAACTAGCAAAGTTTGTGCACAGGAGAAAAGATGACTGTGGGTCCCAGCAAGTCAGGAAGAGGACCGGTTCGTTCCTAATGAAGAGCTAGTTCTGAATAGTGATTCAGCTGTCCACAGTTCCGACCTGTTCACGAGGCCTGCTGCTGGTTACTCTCTGGCAACCTCCACTCTAGACTCTTAGAACAAAGGAAAGTTCTGGCACTCGGACACACTGGCCGTTCCGTGGTTGTCCGGGCTGAGTCTCAGGATGGTCAGGAGGCGCGCTGCGAGAATGTCCTGCCCTTGGGAGCCTTCTTCTCCTGGGCCGTCCTGCCCTGGAATTCTCACAGAATCTTGTTGAATCTGAATCTGAATCTCTGTGTTGCCTGTTTTTACCTGGAGGAACTTCAGATCATTGATTGGCTGAAAGTTCCATGGGCATCAGAGTCCCACGTGGGTTACTCGGCCCTACCAGTCCCTGATTGGTTGATCAAGGTGAGATATGAGTCACTTACTCCTGACACTTAGGAATGCAATCCAGATGTCCAACTCGCACTCCCTAGACAGATAGGCGCCAATGGATGACCATTGATCATGATAGCCAGGCTTAGCTAAGTGCATCCCCCTTTGGGAGCTGGTTTCTTATCACAAGAAAACATCTTAAATCAGCTTGCATGAATTCTTTCTCTGTGGCTGCACCACAGAGATGAACAGAGAAATGAGGCCTAATTTGGGAAAGCTCAGAAACACTTAATTCTGCCTTATTAATAAGCCTCACCGCTACAAGGTAGACCCTTTCCATCTACTGGTCAGCTGACTCTTTTTGTCCGCCACCTTGCTAAGGTAAATCTCTAGCATTTTCAGTGTTTCATTTCGGAAATACCTGTTAGAGATGACCCTTCCCCGGGTCCTCTTACATTCCCTCCCCCTGAGATCAGCCCCGACCTCGGGCGATCTAGAAAAAAACAAACAGTGCATTCGGGAGAGGGCGTCTACATTTCTTTGTTTCCTTCCGGGTCTATAGACCGTCTGAAATTGAAATCTTTGCAGACTAAGACCCCATCGCGTAATTCGATCGTTTTTATCCATATTTTGCAACATCCATGATAACGACATGATCTGTGTATAATATAAATCGTCTTCCCAATAAATAATATTTCAAATAGTCTAGGGCCCATTTGATTGCTAGACATTCTTTCTCTATCGTGGAATAGTGTTTTTTGGCCGGATTCAACTTACGGCTGATATAGAGAATAGGATGCTCCAGTCCTTCAATTTCTTGCAACAGTATGGCTCCAATCCCAGTGTCTGAAGCATAAGTTTGTACCATGAAAGGCTTATTGAAGTCTGGTACCTGTAAGACGGGTTGAGAAGCGAGAGTTGTTTTTAAGTCTTGAAAAGCCCTCTCTTCCAAGTCGGTCCATTTTATTTTCTCCGGACAGCTCATCTTCGTCAGATCGTGTAGAGGGGCGGCCATGGCTGCATACCCTGGGATGAAACGTCGATAGTAACTTGCCAGTCCCAAAAACGTTCGAATTTGCTTCTTGGTAGCTGGTTTGGGCCAGTTCTTGATTAAGTATACCTTCTGATCTTGGGGCATGATCAATCCTCTCCCGATCGTATAACCCAGGTAATTGGCTTCCCTCGCCCCCAGACAACATTTACTTGGGTTGGCCGTTAATCCTGCTGCTCGCAACGCTCCAGTTACTGCTTCCAGGTGTTGTAGATGTTGTTCCCAGGTCGTTCTGTGGATTACAACGTCATCCAAGTAGGCGGCTGCAAAATCCCGATACGGTCTCAGAATTCGGTCCATCAATCTTTGAAATGTTGCGGGAGCGCCATGCAAACCGAAGGGTAGGACCCTATACTGATATAGTCCCTCAGGTGTGGCAAACGCGGTTTTGGCTTTATCTTCTTTGGCCAGTGGCACTTGCCAATATCCCTTCGTAAGATCAAGGGTGCTGATGTATCGAGCGTTACCTAATCGCTCGATTAGTTCATCTATACGGGGCATGGGGTATGCATCAAACCGCGAGATCTCATTTAACCTCTTGAAATTGTTGCAAAATCGAATAGTTCCATCCGGCTTGGGGATCAGAACTATCGGGCTAGCCCACTCACTATGGGATTCCTCGATTATTCCCATCTCCAGCATTTTTCCTACCTCTTCTTTAATCAATTTCCTTTTGGCTTCTGGTACTCTATACGGGGGTAGCCTTACCTTCCTCCCCGGTTCCGTGACAATCTTATGTTGTATAAGGTGGGTTCGACCAGGTGTCCGGGAAAAAACATCTTTGTTTTGGGATAGGAATTCTTGTATTTCCTGCTTCTGTGCCGGAGCCAGGTCTCCCACTGCTACCGCACCCGTTTCTTCTTCCAGAGGGTCTGGGGAAAAGTGGGTGAGCAGAACTTCGGAGCCATGCCATTTTTTCAGCAAATTGATGTGGTAGATTTGATGCTGCCGTCTTCTGTCATGTTGCTTGACCTTATAGTTGACTGGCCCCACCTTTTCCACTACTTCATAAGGTCCCTGCCAGGATGCCAAGAATTTACACTCTGGGGTTGGAACCAGAACCAGTACTCTGTCCCCAATCTGAAATTCCCTCGCAACTGCTCCCCTATTTAAATTTGTTGTTGTTGAGTCTGGGCTTTCTCCAGGTTTTCTTTCACTAAGGGAACAATAACATTTATTCTTTCTCTCATCTGTTCCACGTGCTCAATGATAGTTTGTAGAGGGGAAGGTTGATGTTCCCACGATTCTTTGACCACGTCCAATAGGCCCCGTGGTTTCCGAGAGTATAATAATTCAAAGGGGGAAAATCCAGTTGAAGCCTGCGGCACTTCCCGAACTGCAAACATGAGATACGGGAGCAGTTGATCCCAATTTTTCCCATCCTTTTGCATCGTCTTCCTAAGCATGCTTTTCAGGGTCTTATTAAAACGTTCTACTAGACCATCGGTTTGAGGGTGATAAACAGAGGTTCGGATCTGCTGTATACCCAGTAGCTTACATAAGTCTCGCATGACTTTAGACATGAAAGGTGTTCCTTGATCAGTTAGGATCTCTTTAGGGATTCCGACTCGAGCGAACAGTTGTACTAGCTCCCTAGCTATGTTTTTGGCTGTGGCAGCTCTCAACGGAATGGCTTCGGGGTACCTGGTAGCATAGTCCACTATTACTAAAATATACTGGTGACCTTTGGTGGTTCTGATCAGGGGCCCCACCAAATCCATCCCAATCCGCTCGAAGGGGGTTTCAATAATTGGGAGGGGAATCAAAGGGTTTTTATAATACGGTTGTGGCGCACTTTTCTGACACTCGGGGCATTCCCGACAATACTTCTCAATGGCCTTATAGATCCCTGGCCAAAAGAACCTAGAGAGGAGTCTCTCGGATGTCTTCTTTACCCCCAGGTGTCCGCCCAGGAGGTGGCTATGGGCCAAGTTGAGGAGCTTCATCTGGTAGGCCCGGGGAATGAGGAGTTGTTCCACTTCTTCCTGTCCCTTCTGCTGCACCTGATAGAGGAGGTTATTCTTAGTCATAAAATATGGGTAACTCACTGTATTAGGATCAGTACACCACTCCCCGTCAATTTTCTTGACATGCCCCAACGCATGTCTCAAGTTCCCATCTTCTAGTTGGGCCGTCCCAAACTTACCACGACGTTCAGGGGGTTCCCAGTTCGGTAGTTCCATATTTTCAAACTCAACTCCAAGTTCAGTTCCGCCTTCTTGGGGGTCCGTCTCATCCGGATCGTCGGTAGGGGCGTCACCACGGTCTTCCGGGCAGGGGATTGGTCTTAGCCTGACTGATTGGACCGTGTTCCAAATCTGGAGGAAATGGGGACAGTCTCGTCCAAGTATGACAGGGTATGGCAACTGCTCAACTACTCCTACCTTTGAGCGGTAGGTCCCCTGTTCTGTAGAGATGCTTAATTCGACCGTCGGATAGTCCTTGGTGTCCCCGTGGATGCAAGTAATAGGTATTCCCTCTGTTCTCTGAATCTCTAGTTCTCCTGGAAGTATTGTAGGGGTCACTAGGGTCACAGCACTGCCAGAGTCCAATAAGGCCTCGATGGGTTCTCCCCCTATCTCAATTTTCGTAAGATGGGGATCCTCGCGGGTCGGGACCCGTGCTGTAAGGTAGTTGCATTGGGTTTCACCTTTGGGGTCTACCTGCATGGGTTCGGATAGGCCGGGGCAATAGCTGGCCAAATGCCCTTCTTCCTGACAATTAAAACATCGCCGGGTTTCTTTCCATGGCCGGGGCCTCGAGTCAGACCTCCCCCGAAGGGGTTTTTTAAATTGTATAAGTTCCGGGTAATCACTATACTTCACTGGCCGATACTTCATTCCGGTTTCCAGACTCCTGGGGCTTCTTCTCTCCTCCTTCTGGAAATCCCCCTTTTCCTCCCTAATCAGGGCCTCTGTGGCATGGTGTCTGTCCACCAAGTCCACGGCCTGATCTAGTGTCTGGGGATCCCCTTCACTTACTTTCCTTTTCAGGTGCACAGGCAGACTCCTTACAAAATGATCCAACACCACCCGTTCTACCATCTGTCCTGGGTTTAATTCTTCTGGCTGGAGCCATTTCTTTGCCAGATGTACCAGGTTAAACATCTGAGACCTCGTAGGCTTGTTCATCTGGTAGCTCCAATTGTGGAACCGGACGGCTCGTATTGCCATGGTTACCCCTAGTCTTGCCAATATCTCCTTTTTCAGAGTTTCATAATTCTCTGCATCTTCCTCCTTTAAATCATAATATGCCTTTTGGGCTTCTCCAATTAAATAAGGGGCTACTCTCCCAGCCCATTGTTCTTTGGGCCATGCATTTCGAGCGGCCGTTCTTTCAAAGGTGGTTAAATAAGCTTCCACATCATCAAGCTCAGTCATCTTTTCTAGCGTAATTTGTTCCGCCTGGCCGGTGCCGCTCCCCGCTACCGGGGCCTGGCGGATTTCTTCCCCTAATCTGTGCAATTTGGCGCGTACTAATCTTTGCTCCTCTATAATTCGTTCGTTAGTTTCTTTTTGGATTTGGTTCGCCTCCAGTTGCGCTTCGATAGCTTCTCGTTGTCCTTTTAATGCCTGGAATTGGGCGAGGGTGGCCTGGGACAACTGCTGTATTAATTCTTCCATAGCGTTTCTTCACCCGCGCAAAGCGAAACCCGCACACACACCAAAAAAAGAAAAAAAAACTTGCTCTTTGACTCTCAAACCCGAGGGGGAGCTGCCCGCATCCTCCACCAATTGCGGTGTCTCCGGGGGAATAGTTTATGTAAACGAAGGTCGTACTTACACCACACTTTACTGTCCTCCGATCCGTGGCGTTTCTTCCAACAACTGTCTTCCGAATACAGTCCGTAATCCGTTCCCTTAGTCCTGATTCGTTCCGAGTTCCAAAAGTTCGTAATAAAGACAATCCGCGATGTATCCTAAACCAGTGTCCGTAATCCAAAATCATAAACCTTTCTCCTTGCAGTCGTTCGTTTGCCCGATCCTTAACATCCACCTCTTTCCACTCTTTTCCTCCAAAACGCATTCACCTTACCGGCTTCCGCGCCGTTCACTGCCTCTGGGCCACTTATATTCCAGTTCCTGATGCGTCTCAGCTGTGTCTCGTTGTTTCTTAAGGTAGTCCCTTTCCATCTACTGGTCAGCTGACTCTTTTTGTCCGCCATCTTGCTAAGGTCAATCTCTAGCATTTTCAGTGTTTCATTTCGGAAATACCTGTTAGAGATGACCCTTCCCCGGGTCCTCTTACACCAGGTAAAAGGATTTGTAAACATATTTTGTTAAAGCAAGTCAGTTTTTTTCTGCAACACATAAAATACATTTTTCCAAGAAAGTTTAGCCTTTGTCACTAATGAAACCACTAAATAAAGACATAAATATAGACATTTTTTTTTATTCAATGTTGGTAGCAGGATGAACTGTCAGGTTGAGCTAAGTGTATATTTTGTTGCAGAGTTGCTGCAAGATGTCAACAGTGAAAAAGGTATTTAGAAATGAGATATTTCAAGAAGAAAATTTTCAGAATATTTGCAAATCTAGCAGGATAGAGAAAGTAGAGAAAATAGGTAGTTAGATTTATCAGATTAGTATGAGAAAGCATTTAGCAAAGAGAATGAGAAGAGTGACAAACTAGTATACTTTAGATCTTTTTTTCTGAACCAGGGAAAATCTGATCATGTTTCTCTATAACAATAAGAAAAAAACTTTATTTTATATATCACGTTTAAAAGTGGCATCTCAAAGCAGTAGATGTAAAAATAGATAAAAGGACCACAGATTACAAATTAAATACATATAAGAAAGACAAGCAGTAAGAGGTGCTACCAAAATTAGAAAATGGAGCAGATACAGACACTAAGTCTTCTGAAAAGAAAGGTTCTGAGGTTAGATTTAAATGCACTCAGGGTACGTGACTGATATCACTGGGAATACACATTGAGAGCTCTGGGGTGCAGCTAGAGAAGACCCTGTCACCCACAGAATGTAGATGTTCTTGAGGACAGCTAGAAGACCAGAGTCAGACGGACAAAGGTGGGGAGTAGACAGATAATAAGCCATATGCTGTAGGTACTGAATGAGGATGGGTATTTTGAAGTTGACTCGAAACCTGATAGGTAACCAGTGCAAGGACTTGAAAACAGGTGTAATGCATCCCTGATAGGATTCTCGCTGTCATATTCTGAACATATTGAAGATTGCTCAGTGTGGATTTAATTTCCCCAGTGAACAGGATGTGCATTTATTAATTCTAGAAAAAAAAGCTTTCTTGATTTCACTAGTTCTTAGTTTCTCTAGTTCCCTTTAAAATAAACTATTATTCCACAATGCAGAGTATTACATGGCCAGTATTTACACATTATATTTGTGAATTAAAGAAATTAACACAAGCAGCTTTTGGAGATTTAAGTGTTGGCTGAGTTATTGCAGGATAAAAGACTAGAGATGTTGGTAAGAAGATAATTTTGGGAAAGCTGAGGAATACACTGATAACAAGAACACTTCTTAATGGGGTTAGGCATACTTTTGATGAAGGTGATGAGTTAACAGACTGTATGTTTACATAGATACTGTAATGAGGATTGTATTTTAGATTTTGTGTAGTTGCTAGCATTGAACTGTGTGTTGGATGCACATGAATTGAAGGAATGGGCAAACATAGCTGATGCGGATCCACAGAGCCAGCATATTAAGATGTTTATAATTAGAGGCAATTTGTTTAAATAACTAGGTATGTGCAATATACTGATGTGCAAGAGAGGTGGAAAGGCTGTTTCCTTAAGCCAGCACTATAAAATATTTTATTCTCAGTGAGATGCTGCCATTTCATAGTGGGTTTCTAACACTGTGTATAGTTCCATCCACATAGTGCCTTTACTTCCATCCATTTCTAATCTCTTTATCCAGTACATTTGGAGCCTATCCCAGTAAGCAACGGACACAAGGCAGAATACACCCTGGACATAGCGCCAGTCCATCACAGGACAGACAGACACAAACACACACACACCAGGGCCAGTTTTCCCATAAACCAATTAACTTACCAGTATGTTTTGGAGTGTGAAAGGGAGTCATATCACACATATGGAGAAAAACCATGTAACCCAGAGAGAACATGCAAACCCCACACACACAGGATGGCAGGAATTGAACCTAGGACCCCAGTGCTGCAAGATAGCAATGCTAACCACTTCGCCACCATTATAAATGGATGGATATCTTAGTTATAAGACATAATTTAATTTTGAAAGCCACTGAGACATCAGGTACTACTGTTGTATTTATGAAAAAGAAACAAAACAAAAAGCATACTAACAACTGCGCCATTCTACTCCTTAGTTAATACATTTTATTATTCATAAACAGTTAACATTGTTAGCAAACTATTTTGAATTATATTTAACCTTATTTTTTCTTTAGTTTTGTATTTAACTTATTATATTATAGTCAGATTTAATGTATATTTGTGGGGGAAAGTGCAACAACTTATTACAGTGCTAAATTTAATATTATTGATTGCTAATAGTTTATGCTAACACCTAACTTTCTTAATTAGATGTATTTAAAACAGTGAACTAAGTGTAACATACCATTCAGAAATACAATCGAGAATAGTTTTGTGGTGTTTGTATGGATGAAACGTTTTTAAAATGTATAACGTAACAAAATTAAAGACGATTAAAATTTGTAATCTTTCCACTTGTAATGTCATTAGACAGAACAAGAAGTTTCTGCTTTGTATAAGGATGGAATCAAAAAGTAGTCTAAGTGGTGAGAAAGCTGTGCTTAATGATAATTAAGTGACTTCAAAGTAAAAAGAGATGGTTCATATTGCTTGATTAATTTTAAAAACTAAGTTATAAATGCAGACGCGATTGTTGCCATAAGCGTTCCAGGCAGCAGAACATTCGTTCTGTACTGCTGAGTTCCACGCCTCCTCCCTCTCTCGGTGCCGCGCCCCTCTCTGACGGAGTACAGTGGGCGGTACGCTATTTTCAGAGCCTCTGATTGGGAAAAAAAGACCTGCTGATCAGTTTCACACAACAGGAAGAGAAAAGAATGGGATTTTTTCTCTTCGAAACGTGTATTTTAAACGTTTAATTAAGAAGTAAAAACCTTACAGCGTACACAAAGATTCTGAGCTCATCACGAGGAAGAAAAATCACCCATTTTTCGCGCATAAAAAGTGTTTTTTAACTCTCGAAACCTGTTTTTATAGGTTTTAATGTCATGCAATGTCTAAGTTAAGCCGGAACACATCATTATATCTCATTTTTTATTTCTTTTTTAAAAAAATTAAAAATCGTTTGCCCAGCCTACTTTTATATAATCACCTTTAAACACATATATTTAAACACGCGTTTACGATTTAAATCAAAACGCGATTCAAATCAATATAAATGTTTATTTTGTAACGCATAGGTGACTATTCATTGTTATTAAAAAGACTTAAATTCTATCATGTTGTGATATTTAGAAATATAAATTTGTTTGGTGAGAGTGAGGTTTTATTTAATCTCTGACCAAGGGAAACGTTTCATTTTTTCAAATAAATGTTTGATAAAAAAAAAGTCATGGTTCCAGTGGGATTCGATCACAGACCATGTGACATGGGAGTCAGGAACCTAACCCACAGCGCCACCGGCAAGGTCACATGCAGAGTGCTGAAAAAGCACTACAGAAACATTATCAACAGACAATGTACAGCGTGTACTATTCTTTTGTTGCGGTACATGAATATAATTATATCGTTATTTATTTCTTAAGATACGTGATTCCATATTATATTCCCCTTTAATCAAATTCTAAAAGTATGCTTGTTGACTCCGGTATCTCTTTAGTTAAAGACTTCATTGCTTAAAATGTTTAGGGAGAAATGGAATACTGGTGTGTATTTTTTCTTTAAAGTACCAAGACCAGCCATATACTGTATGTTTATGTTCCAAAATTAATATCGTTTATGGCCTTCACACGCGTTACAGTATGCTCCTTTTCTTTTTATGCTCAGCTACTAAGATTTCCCTTCAGTGGTAAAATTCCATATGAATATTCAATACTACAACGGGCACAGTAAAGACGTTTACTGTAAATCTTTCTACAACAGACCAAAGGACCACGAGTGCCCCTGTTGGTCAACCAATCACGTACCGCGTGTCATCATGCGTCACAATGCGCGACGCCATAGCCAATTACCTCCGGTACGTGTCTGTACCGCTCACTTTGAATGGCTGCATCTGTATACATATACATACTGCATACAGTACAGTTTGCATACAGTAATATGTTTATGTTCCTAAATCAATATCTTTTATGAGCATGAGAAAGGCATGGCAAATTGGAGATTCTCAAAGATTACTGTACTTTGCATGATTGGAAACAAATGCGTGATTGAATCAACGAAATGCTGTGGTGTTACTTTTACAAAGACGGTCAAAGAAAAAAAGAATGTGGACCAGGGCAATTCTTTGAGTTTACACCTTGTCCAAGGTCATTCATTATAAATACTATTAGTAATATCTTCGGTAAAGACTTTGATGGCGACAGCTCAAACATGAGAGGTTGAGCTTTATTAGCTTCACCTTGCGGAAACTATTATTTTACTTGCGGTAAAGACATTTAAATCTTTCTACGACCGACCACCACACCACTAGTGCCCCTGTCGGTCAACCAATCACATACCGCGGTATGACGCGCGATGATGTAGACAAATGCCCGTGGTACGTGTTTGTGCCGCGCACTTTGAATGGCTGCATCTGTACCAGTCTGCCTGGATACAGGCAGCAGACCTTACTGTGAGGGTTATCAATATACAAGGTATATAATTTGGAAGAGATGCAAACGCAAAGAGATATACAACAGAGACTATATTTCAATATATCGTTCGGCTATGCCAAATTGCTAATCAGTGTTATTACCCACTGTTACACTAGACTCGGAAGTAAATACATTACTCATGAATTAAATTGATAACAACTTGTGTTGAGGTAACAATTAAATTCTCGAGACACAGTGTAATACATGGGGTTTACTTATCCACTGTGTATGGATTTGGGATTTCCCTGCACAAACACCAAACCAGCTGACAGGCTCTGTTCCAACCTCTTCTTGAGTATTCTTGAGTACATGCGGGATCCTCGGCCTCGAGCTTAGAACAAAGTCCAAGTCCCAGTGCAGACAACAGCAGTTGTCACGTGATTGTCTCTGAGGGTCCGCGAAAATGGCCAAGGAGAGTGGTGACCTGAGCTTGCACTACCTTTTTGACCAAGACACAGATGTATGCTGATTGGTTGAGAGTTTGACGGGCAAGGAAGACCCACGTGGTGTTACCACGCCCTGCCAGTCCCTGATTGGTTGATCAAGGTGAGATGTAAGTCACTTATTCCTGACACTTAGAAATGCAGTCCAGATTTCCATCTGGCACTCCCTAGACAGATAGGTGCCAATGGATGACCATTGATGATGATAGCCAAACTTAGCTAAGTGCATCCCCATTTGGGAGCTGTTTCTAACAGAAGAAAACACCTTAAATCAGCCTGCATGAATAGCTTCTCTGTGGCTGCACCACAGAGATGAAGAGAGAGATGGGACCTAATTTAGGAAAGCACAGCAATGCTTAATTCTGTCTTATTAACAAGCATTGCCGCTACATATGTTAATTCTCAAATCCCTTAGAATGCTTCAACATCACACTTCAACGTCAATAAACAAATGCACTTATTGACACTTGGCCAAGTTTATATTCCACAGTGAAATGAAATGGTATCCATGTCAATTCTTCATGAAAAAAAAATCAAATCTGAATAATCTTAGCCCTAATCCTACTCTAGACAGGTTTACTATGCAAATACAATAATTGCATCCAACAGAAACTTGTGACATGTTATAGCCCCTCTTGAGAGTCCTGTCAGCAGTCTCATTTTCATTTAGGATGGAAAGGAAGAAGTTTATCTCAATTAGTATTTTAGCATAAGAAAAGAAAAGGTTCATGTATTTCCAACTGTGAGATATCTTTATTCATAAGAGCTTAAAGTTGATTGTGATTGCCTGAAGAAATCTTGCCTCATTTGTTGGGATTGCAGCCAGATGTTAATATGCAAAATGTTTAAAGTTGCATACTAACTTTTAAAAAACAATATGCATTTTAGCAAAAATACAGGATTATGCTTACATGTGAAATATAACAATACCACATATTGTTTGCAAGCTCATATACAGGTTAAATTATTTATAAGTTGCATCTCTTCAAGTTACTATATACAAAAGGAACAGAGCAAAAAGATCTTTTTTAAATACAATAATTTATATTCATGCCTGAACCTATGGATTAAAAACTAAAGTCATGGGTGATTTCAAAAACAGTTCCTTATATGTGGCTTAACACAGTGTGTTTCCAAGAGAAAATAATACTTTATCAGTTTTATTTTAAAGATATTTAATGTGCATAGCTCAGTTCAGAACTCCTACTTTGTATAGATTAAGACTTTTGCATTAGTGTTCAAATAATTGCACTCAGGTTCATAAACAGTGCTGGATTTCCCATTAGGCACTGAAGGCACAGTGTCTAGGGCCTACGAAATATTTAGGGCCCATGAAGGAGGGAAACTCTGGTTACATGATCAGACCTTTCAGGAACAGCTGACCACTCACATGTCACATTTTTTCAACACACCCTCAGCTCTATTTTAGGAAACTCTTGTCATTCACCTTATGCTCAGTGTTTTGGAAGCTCACTCCTGGTACTCTGCGTACATAGTTTGTCTTGTTTCTCCCGGTTTTTGGCTTGTTTTCTCTTTGACCACATTTTCTGGATTACATCTTCTGGCTTGCTGTTTTGGTCTCACTTTTACTGGCTTTCAGACTCTTGGATTTACTGAACCTTGGCCTTTATCTTTGGATAGTGTTTCGGGACGTTACTCTTGTTTTTTCCCTTTGGCTTTTGATATTTCTGACTGGCTTTTGATTTACGACTTTGGATAATCCACCCTAACCTGCACAGGATCTTTCTCGACTCATCTGGTAACCATAACAGAAACACTAGTGACTAACAAAACATTATCGGAAACAACATGCTTGCGATCAACTCTAGGTGCTCCAAATCAATAATCATATGCTATCTTGTGTTACGATCCCTGCCTCCCGGCAACGGAGGAGGCAGAAGTAGGCGTAGCTCCTATCCATCAGTTCACCTATCAGTTTTCCCATTCACCACCACACCCCCGTCTCATCCTACTTAAACACCTGTCCTTCCCTACCTCGTTGCTCAGTATTGGTTTTTCCTTTCGAGCTTCCTGGTTGCGCTACTTCTACTCTGTGTTCGTCTTGGCTTTCGGTTTGCGGTTTTTTCCTTTGGATTTCGGCTTTTCGGATCTCGGCTTGGATTGGTTACTTTCGCTCTGTTTCGGATCACTGGCTACCCCTGGATTATCGGATTGCTCTACTGACTACGACTTCGGATCACGCTTCGGCTTCGGTACTTGTTCCCTTTCGGATATCTGGCTTCCCCTGGACTCTCGGCTCGTTCCTACGATTACGGTTCGCTTTTGGATTACGGCTTGGCTTTGTTCGCATCTGCAAGTGGGTTCACTCACTGGTTCGGTCCCTCTTACCGAACCCATAACATCTTGCGGCTGTTCTAGAAACTAGAAGTATCTAAGTGATGGTCACTCGACTCACTTCATCAATCACGTGGTTTAGCATTAGAATAGTTTCAAGTGCATCATGTCAATCAACGTAATTCAATAGGCGTTTACCCCTCTTTTTGCACATTTTGCAGTGAAAGTGCCTAGGGCCTACGAACACCAAAATCTGTCCCTGTTCATAAAAATACTTTCTCAGATTGCATACCAATATTAAAGAGCTAGACAAGTAAACACTATGCATATAGTCACATAAATAACATTTCCATAGATAAATCAAATATTGAATTGTTAATTTTTCTAATACAATCTGTAAGCTGTGAAATTCTATAAAATTGTCTGTTATTTATTGTGAAAAGTCGTTTTAATAGGCTTAAAGTGGCAAAGATGTTAAGTGAAAAACATCTGATGTATTTTTTAATTTGCAAAATTATTAGTCATTAGAGTTTTACAGTATATTGAGGGAACTAAATCTAATCAAAATTTAAGTTTGAAGGGACGGTAAATTACAACAACCAAAAACATTAAATTGTGAGCAATTAAGCCAGTAAAAATAATCATTCTATTTAATTTTGCAATTCTCAGGAAAGTAGACAAACACATTAATATTAGAGCTATGTGATGACGAAAACTTATTTTTGATCCTTGTCTGTATCCATGATGAGAGGTTCATTGTCTTTAGGTTTTTCTCACGGGTGGTTTGCGAATAAATCTGCAAATCTACAACACCCATTCAAGTTAATCACATACATAGTATTACACCCAGAAAAGCGGAGGCTTGTATCCCATGGTTGCCTATTCCCACAAGCAAAAGTGTTCCTCCCATGGCTCCTATTGAACATTCTTTGGTGGCGTGTCCCACAAGCAATCACATTTTTCCCAGAGCTCCTATAGAACACGCTTGAACCACCTGTCCATTCTCGCAATGCCTCTGTCAATCAGGCACCTAATCATCTAATTAATCAAACACAGCTCTTGCTATGAAGTCCACAAAACACCTCTGGAAAGTTGTTCTGTCATTGAACTTCCTCAGCCAGTAGTGTGCTCAGCTCTCATTCAAGAAACATGAAAATCTGTTCATGAAATTCAGCTATTGGAGCTCCAGCCTCTCTGTGAGACATTGAATCCCAACAAAGTGAATAAGATTTACAGATGTAGCCATTTAAAATGCGCGAGGTACGAGAGTTGGGCATTTCACAATATACTGCATGTTAATTGATGTAAGATAATAATATATGGAAATACCTTGTAAAAAAAACAGGTGGAGCTAATAAAGCTTAACATCTCATGTACAGCATTTTAGCTATCGCCAGAAACGCCCGGTTTCGAATCCTGGTCACTGCTGAGGAACAATCTTTTTCCAATTAAGAATTTAAGTTGTATACTCTTTAGACTTTTAATTATTTTAAGCTGTATCTTACAGCATGTTAATCATGAAATATTACAAAGTTGGTATATTTTTTAAAAGCAAGATTGCTCAGTAGGACAAAAGTACACAACCTTCCACCTTCATCATAATTATTTTAATTATGCACAAATATTTTATGCATCAAAATTTTTAACTTGGTAACTTATGTGGGTTCTGGTTTTAACGTGCTTGTTCTAACATTTTATCCTTTTCTAAGAATATGTAGTAAGAACACCACTTGCTGTTATTGTAAAAAGATAAATGGTGTAGTGATTTAACATCACTTGATAGTTATATAAATATGGAATCATGTACCTAAGCAGCTAAAGTATCAGTGGATGTCTTGGAAAAATTTTGACATTCATTTCTTTTTTAAAAAAAAAACGTCTATTGTCTTTGAAGTGGTAATGAGCACTGTAATGTAGCGAGCTGCACCCAGGCGGTTCAAAGTGCGATCAGATCATTAGTTTCTCATTGAGCCGAATGCATAAAAATAGTCCACTATTATAGCTTATTGTGAACATTATGTATCTCTTTCGGGTTTACACCTGAATTGAGAAAGTCTATATTTTGTCTTAATCCAAATGTTAGCAGCCAGTAATCAACCAACAATTTAACTTGGAATTTTAAAAAAAAGTTTAAACTGTACTATATAGTACACCGCCTGGAATTCAATCTGGTCTGTCAGCGTCATTCAACAGTGAACCAGCTGGATTAATTCTTATATGTTTTGGTTTGTATATGTATTAACTTTGTAATCTATTGTCCTTATAACTGTTTTTACACCTACGGTATTGCTTTGAGATGCTACTTTTAAAGGTGCTATATAAAATAAAGTTTTATATAATTGTTATAGAGAAACATGATCAGATTTTCCCTGGTTCAGAAAAAAAGATCTAAAGTATACTAGTTTGTCACTCTTCTCACACTCTCTTTGCTAAATGGCTTTGCGTACTAATCTGATCAATCTAACTACCTATTTTCTCTACTTTCTCTATCCTGCTAGATTTATAGGTATTCTGAAAATCTTCATCTTGAAATGAGTCATTTCTAAATACCTGTTTTCACTGTAGATTTTACAGCAACACTGCAACAAAATATACACTTAGCTCAACGTGACAGTTCATCCTGCTACCAACATTGAATAAAAAAATCTTTAGATTTCTATATTTATGTCTTTATTTAGTGGTTTCATTAGTGACTAAGGCTAAACTTTCTTGTAAAAAATGTATTTTATGTGTTGCAAATAAAATTTTCCAAGCCGTCGTCTCCGCTTTAAAAGTACCCCCTTGTGGAAGAATTTGACCTTGAACATTTGCGCAGTGTACGAGTTCCCCTTCCCCCCATGGACAGAATGATAAAGCGTGTGAGAAATGTTAACTGTCCAACCATTGCAAGCCACTGCAGCACAAATAATAAATAAATAAATAAATAAATAAATAAAGTTAACAGCTTAAGATTTAAAAGGTTATTGTAATTGCAGGTTGGGCGAGCCGGCTTGCCGGCTTCCCAGCACAGTGACGACACTGCTATTCCCTTTGAATAGCAGGGACCTGAGCCATGGGGGGGGGGGATATTCCTTCAGCTCAACTGGCTGGTTCCCTCCTGAGTGATGTTGGAGGTCCGGGTTTGATCCCCTGGCAGTGTAGTGCGTGTACCCACGTGATCCTGAAAGCGCTACATTATTAATAATATATTCTGTGTCGTATTAACATTGGAATGTTCTTTTTTATCGGTGTAAAAAGAAGCAATACACAAAGTGTCTCCTCTATAACTCTTCAGTTTACAGAGAAATTGCACCAGTGTCTCACAACATTGTCCAATAATACTCTTGTGTCTAATTTATAGTTTAGCAGGAGTTGTGCGATAATGGGGATGACATTACCCACATCTATATCACTGTACAATACTTGTTTGAGTTGGAGTGTCTGTTAATAAAACAGAGCGCCTTTCAATACTATATAGCATACTATATAATATAGTTATACTAGAACTACTTCAAGTGAGTGACTGCGTCAGCATGCATAGTCTGCAAAGGAACAAGTTATAGGTTAATAGCTCTCACCTGAAGATGGTTTCACAGCCCTGACGTGTTTTGTCTCTTCTCTTTTCAGGATGGAATAACCCTATTACTTGTTCCCTTACTGTAACTACTGCATGATTTCTTTATCCATTTCAGCTGAATGAGTGGAATTAAATAAGTCAGAATCTCAGAGTGCCAATTGTAAAAATAATCCCTTCTTCCTTCATTTGTTTATCCAGATACACAAATTCTCGCCAGAGCCAACAACAAGCTGTAATAGTAGACTATTTTAATGTATTCACTATATAAGAAACAAACGTAATACTCTGATCGTGCTTTGAACCATTGGGTTCAGTGCTTTGTCCATTACCACTACAAGGACAATAAAAGTTTTTAAAAAAGAAACGGATGTAAAAATATTTCCGAAATGTCCACCTGTGATATTTAAGCTGCCTAGTTACACGATTCCATATTCAGATAACTATTAAATAATGTTAAATCACTACAACATTTATCTTTTTACAATAACAGCAAGTGGTGTTCTTACTAATTATTCTTAGAAAATGATAAAACATTATAACTTTTTATGACGTTCACAATATAAGCTTAATAATGTTAGAACAAGCATGTTAAAACCATAACCCATAAGTTACTTAGTTAAAGACTTTGATGCTTAAAATATTTATGAATAATTAAATTATTTATGATGAAGGTGGAAGGCTGTGTACTTTTGTCCAGCTGAATAATCTTGCTTTTATAAAATATACAGACTTTTTAATGTTTAATGATTAACATGCTGTAATACACAGTTTAAAGTTATTAAGTCTAAAAAGTATACAACTCAGATTCTTAATTGGATAAAGATTGTCCCTCTGCAGTGACCAGAATTTGAAATCGGGCGTATTCTGGCGACAGTTCAAAGGCTGTACAGGAGACGTTCAGCTTTATTAGCTCCACCTGCTGGCTTTACAAGTTCTTACAAGGTGCTTCCATATACTATTATCATAATTTGCATGTGGTATAATGCGGTATGATGTGCCATGCCTACCGCATTTTAATGCAGTGTACTTCGCGAATTTTGAATGGCTGGATCTGTATTGTATCTGTACAAAATGCGTGTTGCATTTACAAAACTAAAGTTTTTACATTTTTTAATTAAAACATTTTAAAAACTTACAGCTTACACAAAGATTCTAAGCTGATTACAAGGGAAAAAAAACACCTGTTTTTTGTGTTTTTAACTAAACCAGTTTTTATGGGTTTTAAAACCACGCAATATCTATTTTAGGCACACACGTTATTATTCCTATTTTTGATTTTCTTTAAAATTAAAAGAACTGGTTGCCCATCATGCCACACAATATTATGTTACATTTTTATATTTTTGAGAGACTTTAGAAGGCTTCAACTGATGCATAAAAAACATAGCATAATGCCTTCTCGCGTTATGAACTCACTTGCAACTGGGATCCGCTTTATTCAAGGTTTCTTAAAATGCAACCAGGTACTACATATTGTTTAAATAAAAGCTGTGAAATTTTTCACAAATCACGATCTTTAAATCTGTAGTTTGCAGGCTCTGTGTCATTCACTTTTTTAATAATTAATATCACTTAACATTGAATATGTTATCATATATAAAAAACACAAAACATGTTAATATAGTGAACATAATATTTACTATTTTAATTTTTAAAAAGTGTTAGAAGAAAAATCCCAAGAAGGTATTGAACTCAGATCATCTACATAGAACCCCTATTAGCAAACAGTACCAACGGGCTGCACGGAAACACAGTTGAGATGAGCAGCTTAAAAATGTTTCTAAAGTAATGTGTGAATGAGTCAAATTAAAAACTAAAACATGTTTACGAAGAACATGGATAACAGTAATTATGTACACTACCAGCTATACAGATGCAGCCATTCAAAATGCGCGGGTGATACCGCATTATTTTCCGGTACGCTGTACGCAGTCTACCGCTAGTTACCGGTAAATACCACGAGTTACCGGTAAATACCGCTAGTTACCGTAAATTCTCCTATAATACGACAAGCAAAATAATAGTATCCGGAATTTTCCGCAAGGTGGAGCTAATAAAGCTCAACCTCTCATGTTTGAGCTGTCGCCATCAAAGTCTTTAACGAAGATATTACTAATAGTATTAATAATGAATTACCTTGGACAAGCTGTAAGTGTAAACTCAAAGTATTGCCCTGGTCAACATTCATTTTTTCATTGACCGTCTCTGTAAAAGCAACACCACAGCATTTCGCAATCACGCATTTGTTTCCAATCATGCAAAGTACAGTAATTTTTGAGAATCGATTCACCATGCCTTTCACATGCTCATAAAAGAGATTGATTTAGGAACATAAACATATTACCGTATGAAAACTGTACTGTATACAGTGTAGCGGTGAGGCTTATTAATAAGGCAGAATTAAGTGTTTCTGAGCTTTCCCAAATTAGGCCTAATTTCTCTGTTCATCTCTGTGGTGCAGCCACAGAGAAAGAATTCATGCAAGCTGATTTAAGATGTTTTCTTGTGATAAGAAACCAGCTCCCAAAGGGGGATGCACTTAGCTAAGCCTGGCTATCATGATCAATGGTCATCCATTGGCGCCTATCTGTCTAGGGAGTGCGAGTTGGACATCTGGATTGCATTCCTAAGTGTCAGGAGTAAGTGACTCATATCTCACCTTGATCAACCAATCAGGGACTGGTAGGGCCGAGTAACCCACGTGGGACTCTGATGCCCATGGAACTTTCAGCCAATCAATGAGCTAAAGTTCCTCCAGGTAAAAACAGGCAACACAGAGAGCCTGAGAGATTCGGGAGATTCAGAGGTAAGATTCAGTAAGATTCTGGAGAGGATTCTGTGGACTGTTCTAAAGGGAATTCAAAGGAGAATTCCAGGACAGGACGGCCCAGGAGCAGAAGGCTCCCAAGGGCAGGACATTCTCGCAGCGCGCCTCCTGACCATCCTGAGACTCAGCCCGGACAACCACGGAACGGCCAGTGTGTCCGAGTGCCAGAACTTTCCTTTGTTCTAAGAGTCTAGAGTGGAGGTTGCCAGAGAGTAACCAGCAGCAGGCCTCGTGAACAGGTCGGAACTGTGGACAGCTGAATCACTATTCAGAACTAGCTCTTCATTAGGAACGAACCGGTCCTCTTCCTGACTTGCTGGGACCCACAGTCATCTTTTCTCCTGTGCACAAACTTTGCTAGTTAAAGCCAACACTAACTAGCCGGTCAGTGAGCATCAGCAGCGCACCGTCGCAAGCCGCACAGCACAGCCTGGCACCGAGCCAGAGAGCGCGGATTGGACAGCAACAGCCTGCAACTGTTTCTTTGTGCCCGCAGGAGATCTGAATCCCCAAAGATTGGATGAGTATTCAACTTCAATGCATTACAGCTCGAGAATTCAATTGTTATCCCAACCAGTTGATATCAATTTAATTCCTAAGAGTTATGTACTTGTTTCGAGTATCTAATGTAGAAGTTATAACCAAGTTCATTTATGAAACGGTCTTAATGAATGATATACTGAACGTATGTCCTCTTGATATATGTAACACTTCGTAACTGATTGAATATATATCTTTTGTATTCTGATAACCCTCTCGATAAGATCTGTTAGTTTAAGGCATATTCTATGTATTAATAAATGTATCCTCGTGTATTAGTACCTGTGTGTGTGCGTTGTTTGAGTTATGTCCCATGGTTGGACTCTAAAGCCATCAAAAGAATCAACTTTGTGATTTACTGCTACAATTAATAATTGTCTCAGTAAATGCCCAAACCCTACAGAACTGGTGCCTTCAGAGAGCCACTAACATTACATATTTGGCGTCCCTGAAACGGCTATGAATCACTACAACAGTATGTATATGTATATTTAATGTCTTAACTGTGCCCGTTTAAGTATTGAATATTTATATGGAATTTTACCACTGAAGGGAAATCTTAGTGCCTGAGCATAAAAAGAATAGGAGCATACTGTAACGCGTGTGAAGGCCATAAACGATATTAATTTTGGCACATAAACATACAGTATATGGCTGGTCTTGGTACTTTAAAGTAAAAAATACACACCAGTATTCCATTTCTCCCTAAACATTTTAAGCATCAAAGTCTTTAACTAAAGAGATACCGGAGTCAACAAGCATACTTTTAGAATTTGATGAATAGGGAATATAATATGGAATCGCGTATCTAAAGAATTTAATAACGATACGATTATATTCGTGTACTGTGACAGGGCTGTGTAGGGCTGTTTCGCCTCCCTCTTCATGTGAATTCCCTTGTAGGCTGCTGGTCTACGTGCCCCACTACCAACTCACGGGTTGTGTGTTCAAATCCAGCTGGTGCTGGACTTTTCTTTTAACAAACATTTCTTAGAAAAAATAGAATAGCGATATTATGGACAATCAATTGACTTTTATATTTCAAAATATCACAACATGATCGATTCTAAGTCATTTTTGATAACAATGAATAGTCACCTTTTTCCCTTCTGACAACGGTCCCTGCTTCTGCTTCCTGCTTCTATTGTGTGTGTGTGTGTAATAGAGTAAATTTTTATAGAGAAATGGAGGCTGGACAGTATGCGTTACAATATAAACATTTATATTGATTTAAATCGTGTTTTGATTTAAATCGCAAACGCGTGTTTAATTATATGTGTTTTTTTAATCATAATCAGGCTAATGCAACATAAATTGATACAGTATCTTTGTCTTCTAAGTATCTTAATAAACTTTCAGCATAGCTTTCTACCCGTTTAGATTTCTATTTCTTGGGATTTTGGGATCAAACGTGGAAGGATTAGATTGTAATCGTTTTTATTTTTCAAATACGTTTTAGAAAACTGTAATCTATACCTGCCCAGACTGTACGCCTTCCTATACCCCGCCTTTCATTCCTGTCCTGCTCTTCCCCGCGCACCCCAGCCGGGCGCTCTTCGGTCTCTGCCCGGGACGAATGTATATTTTGATATTTACACCGAGGGAGCGTCTGCATGTATAACTTCGTTTTTAAAATTAGTCAAGCAATATGAAGCATCTCCTTTTACTTTTAAGTCCCTTAAATATATTGAGCACAGCTTTCTCACCACTTAAGATTGCTTTTTGATACCATCCTTACACAAAGCAGAAACTTTTCGATGACATACAGTACAAGTGGAAAGATTACAGATTTTAATCGTCTTTAATTTTGTTACATTATACGTTTTAGGAACGTTTCATCTAAACAAACACAGCAAAACTATTCTCGATTGTATTTCTGAATGTTATGTTACACCTACAGTAGTTCACTGCTTTAAATACATCGAATTAAGAAAGCTAGGTGTAGCACTTTAGATCTTTTTTTTCTGAACCAGGGAAAATCTGATCATGTTTCTCTATAACAATAATAAAAAACTTTATTTTACATATCACCTTTAAAAGTGGCATCTCAAAGCAATACAGTAGATCGAAAAACAGTTAAAAGGGACCAAAGTAAATACCAGACAAACACAAACGCGTTTTTAATAAAATGCTTTTATTCATTCAGAAGAGAGTGAGAGGGACACAAATTGTTTTTTTCAATTCCTCTTGTCTAACAGGAATGTTTTGTTTGTGGACAGACTGTTAGACTAGAGGAAAAGAGCGCCTCCTTCTACGAAGCATTTCGTTGATCTGATCACAAATTATTTTCCAGTCACACAAAGTAAGGGTTGTAAAGCGCGAAATAAAGCGCTGATTCTTATGCAATGTGTTCCGCCGGGGATTCAAAAAAATTATTTTTTTTAAATCGTGTATCTAAGGAAAATTGCAGTATAACTTTGTTCATGCACATCATTATACAGTATCTCATTTTGTATGAAAGCTATGCTGAAAGTTTAAGAAACTTATAAGACAAAGATACTGTATCAATTTATGTTGCATTAGCCTGATTATGATTTAAAAAAACACATATAATTAAACACGCGTTTGCGATTTAAATCAAAACACGATTTAAATCAATATAAATGTTTATATTGTAACGCATACTGTCCAGCCTCCATTTCTCTATAAAAATTTACTCTATTACACACACACACACAATAGAAGCAGGAAGCAGAAGCAGGGACCGTTATCAGAAGGGAAAAAGGTGACTATTCATTGTTATCAAAAATGACTTAGAATCGATCATGTTGTGATATTTTGAAATATAAGTCAAGTCAATTGATAAGTCAATTAAGTCAATTGATTGTCCATAATATTGCTATTCTATTTTTTCGAAGAAATGTTTGTTAAAAGAAAAGTCCAGCACCAGCTAGATTTGAACACACAACCCGTGAGTTGGTAGTCGGGCACGTAGACCAGCAGGCTACAAGAGAAGTCGCATGAAGAAGGAGGCGAAACAGCCCTACACAGCCCTGTCACAGTACACGAATATAATCATATCGTTATTAAATTCTTTAGATACGCGATTCCATATTATATTCCCTATTCATCAAATTCTAAAAGTATGCTTGTTGACTCCGGTATCTCTTTAGTTAAAGACTTCGATGCTTAAAATGTTTAGGGAGAAATGGAATACTGGTGTGTATTTTTTACTTTAAAGTACCAAGACCAGCCATATACTGTATGTTTATGTTGCAAAATTAATATTGTTTATGGCCTTCACACGCGTTACAATATGCTCCTATTCTTTTTATGCTCAGCTACTAAGATTTCCCTTCAGTGGTAAAATTCAATATCTACAATGGGCACAGTAAAGACGTTTACTGTACTGTAAGTCTTTCTACGACAGACCAACGGACCACGAGTGCCCCTGTCGGTCAACCAATCACGTACCGCGGTACCCCGCGTCATCTTGCGTCACGATGCGCGACGCCATAGCCAATTACCTCCGGTACGTGTCTGTACCGCGCACTTTGAATGGCTGCATCTGTATAAATACATATATTTAGATCCTTAAACTAATATCATTATTAACTTCTTTAGATAAGCAGTTCCATATTATATTCCCTATTTAGCGGATTCTAAAAAGTACAAAAAAGGTTTTTTACTGCGCTAATAAGGACAAGGAAGTATTCATAAAAAAGTTTACAACATGGAATACAGAGGGAGTTTCAGAAATTAAACAGAGGTCTGGAACACCCTGTCTCAGAAATTGCTGTGTAATAAATTGAATTGACAAACATTGAGTGAAATTGAGTGACAAATCACCCTGAACAGTTTGAAATTATTAGTTGTAATTAATAAACCACTCAACTTTGAACATGTTGTGATATTTAGAAATACCAACAAATTCAATATAGTGTTGATAATATTTACGATTTTAGTTTTTCAAAGAAATGTTTATTTATTAAAAGAAAACTCATGGCAAGAGCTGGGGTTGATCCCCCAACCTCCAGCATGCAAGGCACATGCCAAAGTTATTGCACCAACACATCACTTGGCAACTACAACTACAAGTAAAAGGGCAGGAAAAGGTGTCCAAGTAATTGCAGGTGAGTGAGTCAAATTGATGCAGATATTTACAAAGAAAGTGTACTACTGTAATAATCTGAGCTATATGAATATCATTATATTGTTATTAATTTCTTTAGATACACAATTCAATATTATGTTCCCTATTAATCAAATTCTAAAAAGTGCATTTTTTACTGCAATTAAACGTTAAAACTTATAACTTTTTATGAAGTATATACACTTAATATAGTCAAAAGGAGCACGTAAAAACTTTTCCAAAATAACCACAGTATTTAACCGAATGCAAGACTTTGATGCTTAAAATATTTAAGAAGAAAGTGGAATACTGGTGTGTATTTTTTATTTAAACTACCTATACCAGCCATATACATTGTACATAATATGTTTATGTTCCTAAATTAATATAGTTCATGGCCTTCAGACACTTCTTTTTATTCTCAGCTACTAAGATTTCCCTTTAGTTGTAAATTTCCATAATAATATTCAATGGTGGATTTAAAAATGCACAGTAAAGAGATTAAATGAAGCAACTGTTTTAGTAACAACCAATGTACCATGAGTGCTGCCTGTCAGTAATTTTGACCAGCCAATCACGTACTGCGGTATAACGTGCTAAACTGTAGATACTTTTGCGCGGTACAGGGTTCTGAAGGGCTACATCTGTAAAAGGTTTGGAGCAATGTGTTCATTTTAATATATGGCAGGTTCAACATTTATGGATTATGTCACGGGAGACCCAAGCTGATTGCTCAGAAATCACATTTTTTATTCAGCAATAGTACTGCATTGGACTTGCAGTAAATTAACAACACATAGTTCTTTTAACCCATTTCAGGTAGGATGTATTTGCTGCTGGTTCTACACATTGTTTTTAAATCAGTCCTCAGCTTTGAAGTGGAGTGGAGTGCCTATGTACAGGCAGCTTTCAGAAGGCAAATCCATTACAACACACTTTATCAGATTAACTTCCACTGCCACTTTTCTACCATTAAGATTCCTTTGAAAAACGTCTTGAACTAACTGGGGAGCATTTGTTTTTCTGTAAAATATTACCAAGGCATAGTAAACAGGACTTCCATATGTAGACTTGCAATTTTTTCCATTTTTAAGTTGCACAGTACAGATGCAGCCAGTCAAAATGCACGGTACAAACCCGTACCGTGGTATGTGATTGGCTGGCCAAGATGACCGACGGGCACTCGTGGTGCATTGGTCGGTAGTGAAAAGATTTAATCATAATCTCTTTACTGTGCACATTTTAATCCACTTGAATATTTATATGAAATGTTACCACTAAAGGGAATTTGTAGTAGCTGAGCATAAAAAGAAGAGGAGCATAACGCATCTGAAGGTCATAAACGATATTAATTTAGGAACATAAACATATTATGTAAACTATATATCAAAGTCTTTACCGAAGATACTACTAATAATATTAATAATGAATGACCTTGGACAAGATGTAAACTCAAAGTATTACCCTGGTCCACATTCTTTGTAACCGTCTTTGTAAACGAAAAGACTATTTTTTCATTGACAAAAAGTAACACCACAGCTTTTCGTTGATCCGATCACGTATTCGTTTCCAATCATGCAAAGTAAGTTTTGAGAATTTCCGATTCACCATGCCCTTCACATGTCCATAAACTATATTAACTTAAGAACATAAACATATTATGTAAACTGTATACTGCTGGTATTGGTAGTTTAAAGAAGAAATACACACTAGTATGCCATTTCTCCCAAAACATTTTAAGTATCAAAGTCTTACATGTGGTTATTTCGGAAACGTTTTTACGTGCTTCTTCTGACCATATTACTGTACGTTTATATACTTTGTGAAAAGTGATCATTTTAACCTTTTCTGCGAATACGCTAGTTATTGGAGTAAACAAAGCATACTTTCAGAATTTTATTAATAGGGAACATAATATGGAATCTCGTATCTAAAGAAATTCATAACTATATCATTATATTCATGCACTGTAACTCAAACAGTAGTATATGTGTATGGCTGTTCCACTGGCTATCATGTGACTGTGTCAGTGCCGTGATGGTTTAAGTGACTGACTTATAAGTGAGAGGTTGGGTGTCAAAGCCAGCTAGCGCTACGAATTTTATTTTATCAATCATTTCTGTGAAAAACTAAAATAGCAATATTATGGACACTCTATTGACTTTTTTATATTTCTAAATATCACAACATGTTCAAATCTAAGTCATTTATTAATAACAAAGAATAGTTTCAACTGCTGCTGATATCATTATCATCAATATGTGAAAAAAGTAAATCCTGTTTTTTTGTGTTTTTTATGGTCTGTAGCTCAAATCCTGCTTAACTAAAAATTAGACACAATAAGAGTATTATTGGAAAATGCTGTGAGGCTAAAGAAATCAATAACGATATTAATTCAAAGTTCTTAGTATATTTAACACATACGCCTGACATTAGAGGGTGTGTCTGCTCGCCCGCGCGATGACGCCACCGTCTTTCCCTCTGAATATCTAGCAGGAACCTGTATCTTGTGGATCCCTTTAGATCTCCCTTCAGATTTAAAAGGTTATTAATAATATCTTCAGTGTCGCATTAACATTGGAATGTTCTTCCAAGTGTAAAAAGAGGCGATACGCAACGTGACTCCTTCATACATTGAAGTTTACAGACCGTACAAGATTTTTTATGAATAATGTCTTCCGTATTGCATTAAAATTGGAATGCTTTTCACAGGTGTAAATCCACCGATTTTCTAACCAATATATCCAGGACAGGTAACAGTTTCACAACTCACCCTCCCCCTGCCTGTCTGACTTTCTTTTCAACCCTTCTGTGCCCGAATTGCAGCAAGTAGGACATTTTTCCAAGAAAGATCTGATGATGAGGAAGACAAATCACCCGTTTTTGTGCACAAAAAGTGGTTATTAACTATCGAACCTGTTTTTATCGCTTTTAAAGTCATGCAATTTCTACAATAAGCAGGAACACATCATTACATCTCATTTTTAATTTTTTTTTTTAATTAAAAAAAATTATTGCCCAGCCCAAGGGGCGTTTATAATATTGTGGCATTTTTATATATGACGGATACAGTGACTCATCTCACAGTGCTTTATTTTTCAGTACAGCTGAGTACAGAGAGACACACACACTATTTCATTGACAAAAAGTAACGCCACACACTTGTTTAAAGACTTGTTTAAAGCACCATGTCTCTTCCCGTTAAAAGGAAAAGACACTTTAAACTTTAACTCTTCAGTTCACAGAGAAATTTCACCAGAGCCTCTTCTCTTCTTTTGTCTAATTTTTAGTTTAGCAGGATTCAAGCAGGATTTCAGATGAAAGGCAGTGACGTCAAGCCAGCCCAAATCGTAGTTTAACCCATTCAGAGCCTACATTACATTTTAGTGTTTCATTTTGAGCTGACCCTCACACCTGAAGAAGACTTCACAGCCGGAACTTTGCGTTTTCTCTCTTCTCTTTTAAGCATGCATACGATGCTGTAATACAGTTTAAATTAATTAAAAGTCTAAACAGTATCAACTTGAATTCTTATCTCTATTAATATAACTATCAAGTGGTATTAAATAAATACAGCTTTTTGGTATAGATTACACTTTTCTAAAATGTATTTATAAAATAAAAACAATTACAATCTAATCTATCCACGTTTGATCCCAAGATCCCAAGAAAAATTAACCTAAATGGGGAGAAAGCTATGCTGAAAGTTTATTAAGATAGTTAGAAGACAAAGGCAACGATTTACGTTCCATTTGTCAGATTGTGAATCAATAAAGACATTTAATTAAACACACGTTTGCGATTTAAAGCAAAATGGGGGTAACGGGGACTCTTATTTCTCTCTCTCTCTTATTATCAACACAATTGTGGTTCTTTTAGTTTCACGGAGGGCTTCTCAGATAGTTGGGCAATCAGGTAGATTGCCAGGTGAAAGGATTAGTAAATATATTTTGTTAAAGCAAGTCAGTTTTTAACAAAATATAAAAGACATATTGTGGCATTATTATATAGGACAGACACAGTGACTCAGACACTCGTTGAATGAAAAAGGGCACTTTATTTTTCGGTACAGCTGGTACAGCACCCCCCGCACCTGCGCGCCAGCAGAGAGAAAGAGACACACACAGACACACTTTTTCACACTTGTTTAACAGGATTGTTTTGTTTCTGGACAGACTGTTAAACTAGAGGAAAAGAGTGCCTCTTTCTTCGAAGCATTTCGTTGATCCAATCACGTATTCTTTTCCAATCGCACAAAGTAAGTTTTGAGAATTTCTGATTCACAATGCTACTAATGGTTTCCCAGAGATTGCAAGGCAAGGCACTTTTGGAAGCACTTTTGTGTGGAAGCACCAAATGCAACGTGAATCGTTATCTTTGCCTTTTGCATAATAATGTTCACCTCTCTGTCCAGCATATTTTATTTCATACCATTTTGACAGATCTTCTTATAATCAATTGTTATCAGAATATCCCCCCTCCAAAAATCCTTTTTTTTGGTTTTGCTTACAGTGAGGTCAATGTAAACATTACACCTCTGTAATAAAAAGTTCTATACAAATGCAGAGAATCATCATTACATACTGTCTCACTATATATGTGTTTATCTTAGCTTGTAATACAAAGTTGATCAGATCTCAAATGACTGATCTTGTATTATCTTATCAGTAATTATCTATTTTATTGATTTCTACATTGTTTTCATTGAGTTTGTCAATTATGTTGTTCACTTGCATTTTTATAGAATAGAATTGTGAATACTAAGCAAAATAATATTCGAGTGGTAGTGTGCATTGGCTGCAAAGAAACGAGCAAAGGTTAATTACACTATGAACCGCATAAAGAAATGTAAAATAGTCTTCTTTAGATGTGAGGGCAGGAGTGGATGGTAGCAGGAATAAACGGTAAATCACAGGAGAACAAAGGGCAGGGCAGGTGAGAAAGAGTATCCGAACAGTGAGAGATCAGTGCAAAGAGGTGTAAAGATGAAATCGGTAAACGAACGCAGTGATTTAAAAAATAGATCAGTCTGTTATTAAGAGTGGGGGAAAGTGTAATCTGCCTGATACAACTATTAAGAATAATATGAGAATTTAATCTTAAAGAAGAAGTCTAAAGAACACTGGACACCAGATTGCTGCTAGCGTCCGACAAGACAGACCGTAGCTTTTCCACTTTTTTGTTTTCCTACCAGCCATGTAATACACGGCATTGTGGAATAAAAGTTTATTTTAAAGGAAACTAGGAACTAGAGAAATCAAGAAAGGCTTTTTTCACTAGAATTAATAAATGCACATCCTGTTCATTGGGTTATTTAAATCCACGTTGAGCAATCTCCAATATGTTGCCGAAAAATAAAAAACGGTTTAACAACTCTTAAGCATACTGGAGTTTTTGTTAGTCCATTAGACATGCAATATACTTCCTAGTGATCATCTTAGAATCTTTGAGTGAGCTGCAAGTTTTTTTAATTTTTAATTATACATTTTAAACACTTTAATTTTGAAAACGGAACACACATTCCGTACAGATACAGTACAATCACATTCTCCTGTCTTCTTGTGGTGTAAAACGAATTACAGATGCAGCCATTCAAAATGGGTGAGGTATTTCACGGCATACCGCGACACGCCCACCGGGGTATCACGCGGTATCACGTGTGTCACGTGGCTAACTATCCGGCGTCGCCTTGTAAAACTGCCAGGGGGAGCTTAACCTCTCATGTACAGCATTTGAGCCTTTAATTTTGAACTGTGTATTACAGCATGTTAATCATCAGTCATTAAAATGTTGGTATATTTTATGAAAGCAAGATTGCTCAGTTGGACAAAAGTACACAACCTACCTTTATCAGAAATATTTATGCATCAAAGCCTTTACTGAAGATATTACTAATAGTATTAATAATGGATGACTTTGGACAAGCTGTATACTCAAAGTATAATTTCTTTAGCACATTTGTACAAGCACTTGGAATCTGTCCAAGCCATACTTTGTCAGGCATTTTGTTTTACTTCAACGGGCATAAAAACTTCCTTGCTTTTAACAGGGCGTTTCATAATTTCTAACTACGAAAATGATTTAAAATGCGACACCTATCATGAAAAGAAAAAAATACACACCAGTATTCCATTTCTCCCTAAACATTGTAAGCTTCGAAGTCTTTATCTAACGTGATACCGGAGTCAACAAGCATACTTTTAGAATTTGATTTAAAGGGAATATAATATGGAATCGCGTATCTCAAGAATTTAATAACGGTATGATTATATCCGTGTACTGCGGGAGGGCTGTTTCGCCTGCCTGCTTATGCAAGCTGTCTTGTAGCCTACTGGTCTAGGTGTGCAACTACCAACTGGCAGGTTGTGTGTTCGAATCCAGCTGGTGCTGGACCTTTCAGTTTTATTTATTTATTTTTAATCGCGTAACATAAACATATTACCGTATGCAAACTGTACTGTATACAATATGTATATGTATATTTAATGTCTTAACTGTGCCCGTTTAAGTATTGAATATTCATATCTAATTTTACCACTGAAGGGAAATCTTAACATAAACATACAGTATATGGCTGGTCTCGGTACTTTAAAGAAAAAAATACACACCAGTATTCCATTTCTCCCTAAACATTGTAAGCTTCGAATGAAACCACTAAATAAAGACATAAATATAGAAATCTTAAGATTTGTTTTATTTAATGTTGGTAGCAGGATGAACTGTCAGAGTGTATATTTTGTCGCAAAGTTGCTACAAGATGTTAACAGTGAAAAAGGTATTTAGAAATGAGTTATTTCAAGATGAAAAAGAAAACATACACGAAACATGGTTTCATTACGACCAGAATCGGTCTTGAGATATTTTTAACTTGATTTACAGTATTTGAGAGGTATGTCTTAACACCGATACTACAGTGCTTAAGTACTGCTCACGTATATGTTTCTAGGTTTATATTATGCATTTCATATGGTCAAATTACTTTTGAGCAACTAATAAGAAGCGCTAAACGGTATGCGTTTTAGTTTCGTTTTGTGCTGGAACCCGTGGATTGATTAGAGATATCAAGTACATACAAGTCATTTTTTAAATGTTGTAGTTCGTCTTGAAAAAATGTTACGAGTACATCATCTATCAACAATTACACAGGTTCTGTTTCCATATTGCGGATTTTGGTTAGGTACAGTATTATCAAATCCAGTGGCGCTGTGTGTTACTTTACTGAGTCCCAATCTGTGATTGAAACCTGTAAAACCGGTTTAATTCGTCACAGCCAGCACCCTTCAGGTGTGAGGGTCTTCTGCTCAGAATGAAACGCTAAAATGTTTGTGTATATTCTAATGGTAGTGGGGGCAGGGTGTGTGGGAACACACCTGAAACATTTTCTCTGAAAGGATTTTCTTCGGAGTTTAACCGATCTTGTTACAGCATGTTACAGTTTACTATTATTAACCATATTAATTTTAAGTGCTTAATGTAAAATCTTGTACAAATATATTTTCATTGTTCAAATATACATTAATATACATTAAGTCTGACTATCATATAATAAGTTAAATACAAAACTAAAGAAAAAATAGGGTTAAATATAATTCAAAATATTTTGCTAACAATGTTAACTGTTTATGAATAATAAAATGTATTAACTAAGGAGTAGGATGGCACAGTTGTTAGTATGTTTTTTGTTTTGTTTCTTTTTCATAAATACAACAGTAGTACCTGATGTCTTAGTGGCTTTCAAAATTAAATTATGCATGCAAACCTGTGAACTAGAAAGATAACTAAGATTTTAATACTAATTAAATGACCGCGGGCACTTCCCACCCCCTCTACATTCTCAGAGTAGAACAGACTAACCTTCTAATGAAAGACGGTCCACCCCCCACGGACAGGAAAAGTGCCCACAGGCACTTAAACATAATATGGTCAGTAACGGTAAACAGTAACATGGTAAGAAGGAGCACGTACAAACGTTTTCGAAATAACCACATGTAAGACTCTGATCCTAAAAATGTTTAGGGAGAAAGTGGAATACTGGTGTGTATTTTTTCTTTAAACTACCAATACCAGCCATATACAGTCTGTAACGTAGGGATTTCTATATGTCTTTATTTAGTGTTTACATTAGTGACAAAGGCTAAACTTTTAGCTTCAGTGACGTGTACATATCTCCCCTTTTTATAAAACGACTTGGTTGAAAACTGTTCCAGAGCCACTGTTGTTTCATCAGTGAAAAGTACATCATGAAATGCCTCTCCCTGTTCAATCCACTGGAAAAAAGAAAAGGAGCATAAAGCTTCTGATGGTCATAAACGATATTCATTTAGGAGCAGCATCAGAGGTATGTTTTTAACTGCACTGCATTGGAGAGAATACCATAGTGTGTTTTTTTTTTTTACTCCCTGGCGGAAACTGGCTTCCAGAAGAATCAGTATGGCTCAGAGATTAAATAAAACTTCACAGACATTAACGAAGAGCATAACGCGTGTACTGTATACACTGCAAGTACAACCCAACTCTCTGCAGGAGTGCTGGCTGTGACGAATTGAACCGGTTTCACGGGTATTTTCAAAGTAGGAGGCGAGATTTCCAGCGAAAGACACCCCCCCCTCAAAAACCCAGTAAATACAGTACTTACTAGTTAAAGGCTAGCCTCCCGACTACGGCGAAAGGAACCCTTCTTTCATTAGAAGACAATGAACATATTTTAGCCCTGAATGAATTAATAGCAAACATGGTTTACATAAAAGACATTTTTCCAAGAAAGTTTAGCCTTTGTCACTAATGAAACCACTAAATAAAGACATATATAGAAAAATCTTAAGATTTTTAAAATACATGACTTTGCTAAAATTTATTTGAAAATAAAAACAATTACAACCGCCAGGGGAGAGAGAGAACAGGGGAGGGATGTTGGTTTTGCATAAGGGGCGGGGCTATGGAAAGTAGGTATGTTTGGGAATGTGTAGTTACATGTTCTGGCTGTTTGTGAATTATCGTTGTTGAGTATGGAGTGTTGAGGTATTGATTTTGTGTAACGCTTTATGTTGAAAATTGAGGTGGATTTTGTTTATGATAAACAGGATAAACTGGGATGGGAGGAAGGTTTGGTTTTGCATAAGGGGCGGGATTATGATAATTGGAGGACTTTGCGAGTGTAAAATGGTTTGATTATTTGATTTTGTATTGTGGTTGTTATCTATGTTTTTGGTTGGTATTATGTTTATATGGTTGTTTTTGTTGGTTGGTTGTTATTATGGTTATTAATAATACGATCTATAGTTGAAATCTGAGCCTAAATAAAAAGAAAAAGCAAGTGATTAGGTTTATGAGCAATCTAATTACTTATTCGTTTAAAAAGCTATATAAAATAAAGTTTATTATTAATTTGCTGGACAGAGCGGTGAACATTATTATGCATAAGACAAAGATAACGATCCTGATCAGTTTAGAAATCTGTGTACGCTGTAAGGTTTTTACTTCTTAAACTTTTAAAATACACGTTTTGAATAGAAAGAAATCCTCTTCCTGGTATAGCAAACCAGCACTTCTTTTTTCTCCAATCAGAGGGGTGTCAGATGGTGTCAGCCAATCACCATTCTGCGTTGGGTAGCAACGGGTGACTGTTCTCAGGCGGAAGATGTAAACAGCTTAATGTTCGTGTTAAATATTTTTTTTAAATTAAAATTCATTCTATACAGCAATCGCATATTTGGGTACCGTTTCATAAAACTTTCATGCTTAAAATGTTTAGGGAGAAATGGAAGACTGGTGTGTATTTTTTCTTTAAACTACCAAGACCAGCCATACACAGTACAGTTTACATACATACAGTAATGTTTTAAATTAATATCATTTATGACCTTCAGATGCGTTATGCTCCTCTTCTTTTTATGCTCAGCTACTAAAATTTCCCTTTAGTGGTAATATCCATATAAATATTCAAAACTAAGCGGATTAAAATGTGCACAGTAAAGACATTAGATGATTAAATCTTTGCACTACCAATCAATGCACCACGAGTGCCCCTGTCGGTCATTTTGGCCAGCCAATCACTTGCCCTGCGGTACCCTCCGGTGCCCCGCGGTGGCTTGTGGGTAGGTTACCGTACCGCAGGTTTTTACCGCGCATTTTGAATGGCTGCATCTGTAGCAAGTGATTGAGATAACAATGCGATGCCCACACTGGGGTAAAGTTAGCTTGAAGTTCGAAAATGATATTGGCAGGCTTTTAGCTTTTTCACGAAAACACTTGCTGTGTGTACAAAGTACATTGTGACTGTTTTCACAGCCTTCAGTTTGTTGTTTTTAAGCCATTTTTTACCACTCTCGAATATTCTTTTGTTCATATCTTCAGAAGGGAAACACAGAAAGCCTTCAAATCAAATGTGTTTTAATGACCATGACTTGTGAAAATGTTCACAGCTTGCACATAAAGTGGACTAATTCTATTGTTTTAAACCTGTTTTTAATCTATGCGTAATTACGCACTAACTGGAACCCGGAGGGGACTGCTGTGTACACATGTTCACAACGCGAGAAATACTGCTCAATACAGCTTTGTGCGAAAAACCTGTATGTCACCATAAGAAGCATAATAGCATAGCCTCCAATTACCCACACTATAAGCACAGGAATAAAGCTTTGTTTGAAACCCTTTCTTTATGTCCTGTTTTCACTCAGGTAAGGGTCAACTATGTACACGATACTGCTGACAGCAGGAAAATTCCTGTACTTTACTCAGCAGCGTCTTAAACACAGCACCCATGGTGTTCAAACCGATTTTTTTTTACACAGAAGACTGACACAGCTTTGTGTTGTGAATCTGTTTTTCTAAAAAAACATGTGTCCGTGGGGAAAGATGGAGTGTGTCTTTCATTGGAAGACTTGCCCTGTTCTACTTTGAAAACACCTGTGAAACCGGTTTGTTTACCTACAATGGAGACAGAGACTCAGACAGTGGAGTGAAAATCTGCACAGGCAACACTCCCGGGGGGGAGGGGGGAGGGAGAGAGAGAGATGCGAAAACCAGTGCCAGGCGAATGCACAATATTAATGTAGGGCTTTCGGGCTCAAGTGGATTTGCGCCCTACACATAGTACAAACACCAATATGATATTTAGAAATATAAAAAAGTCAATGGAGTGTCCATAATATTGCTATTTTAGTTTTTCACAGAAATGATTGATAAAATAAAATTTGTGGCGCTAGCTGGCTTTGAACACTCAACCTCTCACTTGTAAGTCAGTCACTTAAACCATCACGCCACTGACACAGTCACATGATAGCCAGTGGAACAGCCATACACATATACTACTGTTTGAGTTACAGTGCATGAATATAATGATATAGTTATGAATTTCTTTAGATACGAGATTCCATATTATGTTCCCTATTAATAAAATTCTGAAAGTATGCTTTGTTTACTCCGATAACTAGCGTATTCACAGAAAAGGTTAAAATGATCACTTTTCACAAAGTATATAAACGTACAGTAATATGGTCAGAAGGAGCACGTAAAAACATTTCCGAAATAACCACATGTAAAACTTTGATACTTAAAATGTTTTGGGAGAAATGGCATACTGGTGTGTATTTTTTTCTTTAAACTACCAATACCAGCAATATACAGTTTACACAATATGTTTATGTTCCTAAATTAATATCGTTTATGAACATGTGAAAGGCATGGTGAATCGGAAATTCTCAAAACTTACTTTGTATGATTGGAAACGAATACGTGATCGGATCAACGAAAAGCTGTGGTGTTACTTTTTGTCAATGAAAAAATAGTATTTTCGTTTACAAAGACGGTTACAAAGAATGTGGACCAGATTAATACTTTGAGTTTACAGCTTGTCCAAGGTCATTAATTATTAATACTATTAGTAATATCTTCTGTAAAGACTTTGATGCTTAAAATATGTCTGCATAATTAAAATATTTATGATATAGGTTGTGTACTTTTGCTCAACTGAGCAATCCTACTTTCATAAAATATACCAATTTTTTAATGTATGATGATAATGTATGTGTAATGCACAGTTTAAATTTAAAGGCTGAAATGCTGTACATGAGAGGTTAAGTTTTATTAGCTCCTCCTGGCGTTTTTACAAGGTGATTCCGGATACTATTAACATAATCTAATTTGCATATGGTAATTTGCGTTATACTGCAGAGTACCCTGCTTGTTTTGAATGGCTGCATCTGTATATCTATTTCACTTTGTTACTCTGCCATTAGCTATAGAATAGTACAACTTTCCACCAATAATCATCTTCTTATATCTCTTAAACATTGCACCAGACACAACATTGCATTTCTTGGAGTTCGCTAAACATTACTGGAACTTTGATTGGAACTGGGTTCTATGGGTCAAATGAGACAAAAACAGAGGTTTTTAGCAACAAACACCAGAGCTGGGTTTGGCATAAAAAGAGTCAAGCTCATGCAGAAAAGAACCTTATCCCCACTGTGAAGTTTGGTGGTGGATCTGTGATGTTGTGGGGCTGTTTATCTTCCAAAGGCCCTGGGAATCTTGTTAGGATACACAGCATCATGGACTCCATCAAATACCAGGTGATTTTAGGTCAAAATCAGGCTGCCTCTTCCAGGAGGCTAAGATTGGGTCGTGGTTCGATCTTCCAGCAGGACAATGGTCCAATGCATACCTCCAAATCCACTCAGAAATTGTTCACTGACCACAGAATCAAGCTTTTGCAGTGGCCATCCCAGTCCCCTGACCTAAACCCATTGACAAGCTGTGGGGTGAGCTGAAAAGGAGAGTCCACAATCAAGGACCAAGGACTCTAAAGGATCTGTAGAGATTTTGTATGTTTTCTTCCTCCTCATCCAGCATTATAACAGAAGACTCAGTGCTGTTATCTTGGCAAAGGGAGGGTGAACAAAATACTAAATGCCAATGTGCCAATAATTGTGACACGTCTTTTTGAGAATTTTTTTTTTTATATATAAGGATTTTGTTTTGTTTGAATAATTTTACCTCACTGAAAGGTTAGATTTCTCTCATATTTTCAGTGTAAGATCAAGCTGATAAACAACAAAGACATTTTTATCTGCTGTCACAGAATTATTTATATATAATAACATGGAGTATACAACTTACTGGTCATAGTCTTGAAGAGAAGGTATGGAACAGAATATTTGAAATTGCCCACTTTAAATTACAAATTACAAACCAAGTACTATACCGATGACAGAACTTTGCAGGCAAGAACCTTTATGCTTACTTGTGCTAGATTAGTACTGGCATAGTGTGATTTGGTCCCAGATACATATCAATATAAGCTACATCTATGAGATATCTTTTGAATGATATTGTCAATGCCATGTTAATATATTTAATTATATTTTTAAAATATACTGCAATATACACAAATGGCAATTATATACATATTTTAAAATGTCATGTTGTAATATATATTCTAAAATGTATTTTACTATATATTTAAATATATATTTTAAAATGTATCTTACAGTATATTACACCTAGTATTTTAAAATATATTAATGCACATATTTTGTATATTTTGGAAAATATATTGCAATATACAAAAACAGGAATATACATATTTTAAATATATATATATTTCAGTATACTTCAAGATAGTGAAATATATCTATCCTTAAGGTATTTTACAACATATTTTCATAATATTATTTAAAATATATTAATATTGGTAGTAATATATTTAAAAAATATATATTTCACATATGTTTAATTTTCATAAGGGAACAGCCTTAAAGAAATGGTTTGTACAAAGAAAATGAGGGAGTTTTGGGAGCAAATATTATTATGACTGAATTAAAGTAGTCACAATCCTCAAAAGTAACAGGCTTCTTCAGTATCATCAGTGAAACATGAACCAGAGGATGTGAGAAAAAATGAAGGGCATGGGCATTTAAGACTTAGAACAGTAGGTGCTGTTTTACACAAAGTATTCAAGCTGCCATTCAAGTAGGTGAAGCTGATGTCCTGATTGTCTTCCTAACAGACCTGTAAAATACACTGTACTTGGGTCAATCATGCTAAATCAAACTACATCTTCTAAAAGACTTCAAATTATTTGTAAATTTTCTTATGTTCAGATGTAAAATTTCTTATAAATTTTACAATTGAAATGTTATGCTCCTTACAAGCCATGAAAGTTGTTTTTGACAAAACTCTGCAGTTGAAGTATTAAAAACTGTGAAATTGGTTTGAACACCAGCTGTTACCCCATAACATTTTGTAGTCCCCCAGGTGCTCCTATAAAACAAACACTTTATCGTGTGTGCAACATCAGGAGAAAAGGGAAGATAAGAGATGAGATTTGAAAACATCAAATGAAGAAGTTATTTTGTCTTTAGCAAAAAGCTGGTTTAAGCAAAATTCAACCCAATATAAAATGATAAAAACATGGTGCAAAATAATTTCTCTAACCTTTAATCTATTAATAGAAACAGAATACTGGGGAGCGTCTATTTGAGTCTAACATTGTACAGCAGAAATACAGTTCATACAATATGGAGGAAAGCAAACTAACTGAATTTCTATTACAGGTATGTATTACAAATAGCGTACACACAATAAGTGGTCTAATCTTGCATGCCCCAGACAGTGGTTCCAATTAAATAATACTGCTGTTTGAGCTGCAGCAAAATTAAGCCTGATTAATCCTTATTGCATGTCTTGCATAATATCCAGATTCTTCCAAGTAGTTATATGCAGGATTTGTAATTTTCTGGTAAGTAAATGAGTGAATGGCTTGTGAGAATTACATGGAACAGTATACTGAACATTATGGTTATTTGAATTACTAAATTCATAGTGTTTACAGTTTAACATGGGGGGATCTTTTTGTGATGTACAGATGCAGCCATTCAAAATGGGTGAGGTATTTCGCGGCATACCCCGGTGGGCGTGTCGCGGTATCACGCAGTTCACGTGTGTCACGAGGCTAACTATCCGGCGTCGCCTTGTAAAACTGCCAGGGGGAGCTTAACCTCTCATGTACAGCATTTGAGCCTTTAATTTTGAACTGTGTATTACAGCATGTTAATCATCAGTCATTAAAATGTTGGTATATTTTATGAAAGCAAGATTGCTCAGTTGGACAAAAGTACACAACCTACCTTTATCAGAAATATTTATGCATCAAAGCCTTTACTGAAGATATTACTAATAGTATTAATAATGGATGACTTTGGACAAGCTGTATACTCAAAGTATAATTTCTTTAGCACATTTGTACAAGCACTTGGAATCTGTCCAAGCCATACTTTGTCAGGCATTTTGTTTTACTTCAACGGGCATAAAAACTTCCTTGCTTTTAACAGGGCGTTTCATAATTTCTAACTACGAAAATGATTTAAAATGCGACACCTATCATGAAAAGAAAAAAATACACACCAGTATTCCATTTCTCCCTAAACATTGTAAGCTTCGAAGTCTTTAACTAACATGATACCGGAGTCAACAAGCATACTTTTAGAATTTGATTTAAAGGGAATATAATATGGAATCGCGTATCTCAAGAATTTAATAACGGTATGATTATATCCGTGTACTGCAGGAGGGCTGTTTCGCCTGCCTGCTTATGCGAGCTGTCTTGTAGCCTACTGGTCTAGGTGCGTGACTACCAACTGGCAGGTTGTGTGTTCGAATCCAGCTGGTGCTGGACCTTTCAGTTTTATTTATTTATTTTTTAATCGCGTAACATAAACATATTACCGTATGCAAACTGTACTGTATACAATATGTATATGTATATTTAATGTCTTAACTGTGCCCGTTTAAGTATTGAATATTCATATCTAATTTTACCACTGAAGGGAAATCTTAACATAAACATACAGTATATGGCTGGTCTCGGTACTTTAAAGAAAAAAATACACACCAGTATTCCATTTCTCCCTAAACATTGTAAGCTTCGAATGAAACCACTAAATAAAGACATAAATATAGAAATCTTAAGATTTGTTTTATTTAATGTTGGTAGCAGGATGAACTGTCAGAGTGTATATTTTGTCGCAAAGTTGCTACAAGATGTTAACAGTGAAAAAGGTATTTAGAAATGAGTTATTTCAAGATGAAAAAGAAAACATACACGAAACATGGTTTCATTACGACCAGAATCGGTCTTGAGATATTTTTAACTTGATTTACAGTATTTGAGAGGTATGTCTTAACACCGATACTACAGTGCTTAAGTACTGCTCACGTATATGTTTCTAGGTTTATATTATGCATTTCATACGGTTAAATTACTTTTGAGCAACTAATAAGAAGCGCTAAACGGTATGCGTTTTAGTTTCGTTTTGTGCTGGAACCCGTGGATTGATTAGAGATATCAAGTACATACAAGTCATTTTTTAAATGTTGTAGTTCGTCTTGTAGTTTACTGAGTCCCATGTCACATGGTCTGTGATTGAAACCTGTAAAACCGGTTTAATTCGTCACAGCCAGCACTCTTCAGGTGTGAGGGTCTTCTGCTCAGAATGAAACGCTAAAATGTTTGTGTATATTCTAATGGTAGTGGTGGCGGGGTGTGTGGGAACAGGTTTGGTTGAAATCGCATTGGAGATCTATGTTCTTCACACCTGAAACATTTTCTCTGAAAGCATTTTCTTCACAGTTTAACCGATCTTGTTATAGCATGTTACAGTTTACTATTATTAACCATATTAATTTTAAGTGCTTAATGTAAAATCTTGTAAAAATATATTTTCATTGTTCAAATATACATTAAGTCTGACTATCATATAATAAGTTAAATACAAAACTAAAGAAAAAATAGGGTTAAATATAATTCAAAATATTTTGCTAACAATGCTAACTGTTTATGAATAATAAAATGTATTAACTAAGGAGTAGGATGGCACAGTTGTTAGTATGTTTTTTGTTTTGTTTCTTTTTCATAAATACAACAGTAGTACCTGATGTCTCAGTGGCTTTCAAAATTAAATTATGCATGCAAACCTGTGAACTAGAAAGATAACTAAGATATCCATCCATTTATAATGGTGGCAAAGTGGTTAGCATTGCTATCTTGCAGCACTGGGGTCCTAGGTTCAATTCCTGCCATCCTGTGTGTGTGGGGTTTTTCTCCATATGTGTGATATTACTCCCTCTTGCACTCCAAAACATACTGGTAAGTTAATTGGTTTATGGGAAAACTGGCCCTGGTGTGTGTGTGTTTGTGTCTGTCTGTCCTGTGATGGACTGGCGCTATGTCCAGGGTGTATTCTGCCTTGTGTCCGTTGCTTACTGGGATAGGCTCCAAATCCTATGTACTGGATAAAGAGATTAGAAATGGAAGTAAAGGCACTGTGTGGATGGAACTATACACAGTGTTAGAAACCCACTATGAAATGGCAGCATCTCACTGAGAATAAAATATTTTATAGTGCTGGCTTAAGAAAACAGCCTTTCCACCTCTCTTGCACATCAGTATCCATACCTAGTTATTTAAACAAATTGCCTCTAATTATAAACATCTTAATATGCTGGCTCTGTGGATCCGCATCAGCTATGTTTGCCCATTCCTTCAATTCATGTGCATCCAACACACAGTTCAATGCCAGCAACTACACATAATCTAAAATACAATCCTAATTTCAGTATCTATGTAAACATATAGTCTGTTAACTTCATCATCTTCATCAAAAGTATGCCTAACCCCATTAGGAAGTGTTTTTGTTATCAGTGTATTCCTCAGCTTTCCCCAAATTATCTTCTTCTTGCCAACATCTCTAGTCTTTTATCCTGCAATAACTCAGCCAACACTTAAATCTCCAAAAGCTGCTTGTGTTAATTTCTTTAAATCACAAATATCATGTGTAAATACTGGCCATGTAATACTCTGCATTGTGGAATAATAGTTTATTTTAAAGGGAACTAGAGAAACTAAGAACTAGAGAAATCAAGAAAGGCTTTTTTTCTAGAATTAATAAATGCACATCCTGTTCACTGGGGAAATTAAATCCACACTGAGCAATCTTCAATATGTTCAGAATATGACAGCAAGAATCCTATCAGGGATGCATTACACCTGTTTTCAAGTCCTTGCACTGGTTACCTATCAGATTTCGAGTCAACTTCAAAATCCTTATCCTCCTTATATACTGTCCTACAACTGTTATTATTGATCACCGAATTATTGTACTTGACATGACTTCATTCAGCCTTTCTTGAACGTCTATGACAGGCAGAGAGAGTGCTGTTTCTGGTGCGATCTTTTGCAGCTGACATTTCACTGTTTTAAACGAACAAGAAATTAGATTGCTCATAAATCACTTATTCTATATAAACACAGCATAATTGCCCTCCGAAAATCCTCTTTTTCTTGTTCGTTTTAGAGACCTTGATCGAAACTGATTTTAGATGTCAGAAAGGATTTATTTTCTCTGTATTTCCTACATTGCTTTGTCGAGATTTTAACTTTATATCTAAGTTTATATCTAGGCTCAGATTTCAACTATAAATCGTACAGTAATTAATAGCATTAAATACTGATGTTTTGCGCCCTCCTACCACAAAAATATATGTTTAAAAAAATGTCATGTTCCCATAAAAAAGTCATGCCTTAGAGTATAGACCCCCAAAGGAATGCCATAGACTCAAACTGCAAAATAAACACATACAGAAAGAAAGTATTTGTATTGTAATTGCAAATCCTGGTACTGTATGAATGGTTGGTATGACTTTCCTCATTACAAATCTCTTATTAGAATTTAAATTTCTCTGTAACTCCAGGTCAGAACAGAGAAAATGTAACTGCCTTAAGGAGTTTACGATTATGAAAAATAGAAGGATAAGCATGATACGTATGTCTTCTGTCATTTTCTAAGTCATGTTACTGAGCACCAAATCTTATTGAGAATATGAATCCATTTAAGGTTTATACCATTAAAGTAACGGTTTATTCCATGCTGAAAATGTTTGTACCAGACTTTTTTGAGGCCTGTTTAATTGTGTCTGAAGTCTGATGTTGTAAATTTTATTGTTAAAAAGATCCATGAAAATGTCACTACTAAAGTTAGCTGTTACTGTTGGTATTGTAAGTGGCAAGTAGAGCTCATATTTTAGATTTTGTGTAGTTGTTAGCGTTGAACTGTGTGTTGGATGCACATGAATTGAAGGAATGGGCAAACATAGCTGATGCGGATCCACAGAGCCAGCATATTAAGATGTTTATAATTAGAGGCAATTTGTTTAAATAACTAGGTATGGATACTGATGTGCAAGAGAGGTGGAAAGGCTGTTTCCTTAAGCCAGCACTATAAAATGTTTTATTCTCAGTGAGATGCTGCCATTTCATAGTGGGTTTCTAACACTGTGTATAGTTCCATCCACACAGTGCCTTTACTTCCATCCATTTCTAATCTCTTTATCCAGTACAGAGGATTTGGAGCCTATCCCAGTAAGCGACAGACACAAGCCAGAATACACCCTGGACATAGCACCAGTCCATCACAGGACAGACAGACACAAACATACACACACCAGGGCCAGTTTAAATCTAACCTCAGAACCTTTCTTTTCAGAAGACTTAGTGTCTGTATCTGCTTCATTTTCAAATTTTGGTAGCACCTCTAACAGCTTGTCTTTCTTATATGCATTTACTTTGTAATCTGTGGTCCTTTTTATCTGTTTTTACATCTACTGTATTGCTTTGAGATGCCACCTTTAATGGTGATATATCAAATAAAGTTTTTTATTATTGTTTTAGGGAAACATGATCAGATTTTCCCTGGTTCAGAAAAAAAGATCTAAAGTATACTAGTTTGTCACTCTTCTCATTCCCTTTGCTAAATGACTTTTCATACTAATCTGATCAATCTAACTGCCAGTTTTCTGTGCTTTCTCTATCCTGCTAGATTTGCAATTATTCTGAAAATTTTCATCTTGAAATAACTCATTTCTAAATACCTTTTTCACTGTTAACATCTTGCAGCAACTCTGCAACAAAATATACACTCTGACAGTTCATCCTGCTACCAACATTAAATAAAACAAATCTTAAGATTTCTATATTTATGTCTTTATTTAGTGGTTTCATTAGTGACAAAGGCTAAACTTTCTTGGAAAAATGTATTTTATGTGTTGTGGAAAAAACTGACTTGCTTTAACAAAATATGTTTACAAATCCTTTCACCTGGCATTTTCGTAGTTAGAAATTATGGAACGCTCTGTTAAAAGCAAGGGAGTTTTTATGTCCGTTGCAGTTCTTTTGCAACATGAATATAATTATATCGTTATTAATTTCTTGAGATACGCGATTCCATATTATATTCCCTTTTAATCAAATTCTAAAAGTATGCTTGTTGACTCCGGTATCGCGTTAGTTAAAGACTTCGATGCTTAAAATGTTTAGGGAGAAATGGAATACTGGTGTGTATGTTTTCTTTAAAGTACCGAGACCAGCCATATACTGTATGTTTAAGTTCCAAAATTAATATCGTTTATGGACTTCACACGCGTTGCAGTATGCTCCTATTCTTTTTATGCTCAGGCACTAAGATCTCCCTTCTGCTTTGTGTAAGGATGGTATCAAAAGCAATCTTAAGTGGTGAGAAAGCTGTGCTCAATGTATTTAAGGGACTTAAAAGTAAAAGATGCTTTATATTGCTTGACTAATTTTAAAAACTAAGTTATAAATGCAGACGCTCCCTCGGTGCGCTGCTCTGGTGCGCCGGCTCTTACACAGTGCCTGTCTGCCGTAAGCGTTACAATATACATACCCAACACTGCTTGTACCCATCTGTCATGCAAATAAAACACCTTGAATTGAATTGAATTGAGGGGAGAGGGGGGGAATACTAAAGCCAATACTGGCTCAATACCCTCAATGGGCTTTGACGTGCTAATGCGTTGATTTAACAGTCCGGGTGTGGCAGGCTTCCAATGTCAACTCGACTCGATTGGAAGACAATGAACGTATTTTAGCCCTAAATGAATTAATAGCAAACATGGTTTACATAAAATACATTTTTCCAAGAAAGTTTATAATAATACGATCTATAGTTGAAATCTGAGTCTACTGTAAAAATAAAGGAAAAGCATTTTCAGAGAGCAATCACGCTGTGTTTATGTAGAATAGCGATTAGGTTTATGAGCAATCTAATTACCTATTCGCTTAAAACGCTATATAAAATAAAGTTTATTTAGAAATGAATGATCAGTGTCGCAGTTTAAATAATGGGAGTCAGGAAACTAACACACAGCGCCACCGGATTTAATAACGCAATAAAAAGGCTATAAAATTATGTGACTAGGCACAGAAAAAGTTTACAGCACAGTACAATAATAAATGCTGACCATGACTTTAGAAGCATAAATTACCTTACACTCAATTTATACACAAGCTGTCTTTCTGTATGAACCTCTAAGCTGGTTCATACAGAAAATGTAGAAATGCATTAGCCTGATTATGATTAAAAAACACATAATTAAACACGCGTTTGCGATTTAAATCAGAACACGATTTAAATCAATATAAATGTTTATATTGTAATGCATACTGTCCAGCCTCCATTTCTCTATAAAAATTTACTCTGTTGCACACACACACACACAGAAGCAGGAACCGCTGTCAGAAGGGAAGATATGTTCAAAATATCGCAAATATCGATCATGTTGCGATATTTTGAAGTATAAAAGTCAATTGATTGTCCATAATATCGCTATTCTATTTTTTCTAAGAAATGTTTGTTAAAAGAAAAGTCCAGCACCAGCTTGATTCGAACACACAACCTGCCAGTTGGTAGTCACACACCTAGACCAGTAGGCTACAAGACAACTCACATGAACAGGGAGGCGAAACAGCCCTACACAGCCCTGTCGCAGTACACGAATATAATCATACTGTTATTAAATTCTTGAGATACGCGATTCCATATTATATTCCCTTTTAATCAAATTCTAAAAGTATGCTTGTTGACTCCGGTATCACGTTAGTTAAAGACTTCGAAGCTTACAATGTTTAGGGAGAAATGGAATACTGGTGTGTATTTTTTTCTTTAAAGTACCAAGACCAGCTATATACTGTATGTTTATGTTCCAAAATTAATATCATTTATGACCTTCACACGCGTTACAGTATGCTCCTATTGTTTTTATGCTCAGCTACTAAGATTTCCCTTCAGTGGTAAAATTCAATATCTACCACAGGCACAGTAAAGACGTTTACAGTAAGTCTTTCTACGACAGACCAACGGACCACGAGTGCCCCTGTCGGTCAACCAATCACGCACCGCGGTACCCCGCGTCATCTTACGTCATGATACGCGACACCACAGCCAATTACCTGCGGTACGTGTCTCTACCGCTCACTTTGAATGGCTGCATCTGTACTTGTGTGCTCATTCATGTTATTGATAGAATTTAACTTTGAGCGTGTTGTGATATTTAGAAAGACCAAAAAATCTATATATTGTCCATAATATTTACTATTTTAGTACTTTTAAAAAGGAATGTTTATTTGTTAACAGAAAACTCATGCCCTAAGCAGGAAAAGAACTTGGGCTTCCAGAATGCAAGACATGCAACAAAGCCATTATAACAATGTGCTTAAGCTATAGCTGAAAAGGACAGGCAAAAGGTTTCCAAGTAATGAGTCAAATTGATGCAGATGTCTATAAAAAAAAGTGGACTACGGTAAAACGTTGAGCGATATAAATATTCTATTTATGTTTAGATACTTAAATTAATATCGTTATTCATTTCTTTAGATTGCTTTGTGTTGCTCGATTATAATTGTAATATATACTATTTTGTTTGAAGACTTGTTGTAAAGGCTTGTCTTGAATTGCCCTTCACGAGGAATGACGGCAGCCGAAAGCTTGGGAGAAATTAGAATAATTTATTGAGATGTGGAGATTTGGCGTAACCCGCTTGGCTGAGGGCCAACCTCCCGGCCGTTGGACGGGGAGGATAGGACCCCCATGCGACCAATGGGGTAGCTGCAAAGGTGGAGAGGGGGTGGAGGAGGGATGCAGAAAACGAACGAGGAAGAGGAGAGGGTGAAGTTTGATATATATGGAGACCGGTTGCTTACGTCAGGATTAGTGAGAACTGTGGCAGCTGTGTCGAATGAGCTCAGCTGCTTTCATTCCTCCCGAACTTTCATTAAAAACTCCATTTCACGAGGAATGACGGCAGCCGAAAGCTTGGGAGAAATTAGAATAATTTATTGAGATGTGGAGATTTGGCGTAACCCGCTTGGCTGAGGGCCAACCTCCCGGCCGTTGGACGGGGAGGATAGGACCCCCCAAAAGAACCAAGCGGGACCCCCAGTCACCAGTGCAGAAACAAAAACAAAAACAAAAACAAAACCGAGTGATTGTTAAACTAATTCAGCCGAGGAGAGAAAGTGCCTGCTTGAGGGTACTGGGGTTAGTTTTGATGTATGCATGATAAGCCTCGGTGGACCAGCGGCCGAGTTGCTTGATGAGATACTCGGGTATGCCTTGACGAGCGGCAGAGGACGCGGCCCCTGCTCTGAAGGAGTGCCCAGAGAATTGTTCAGGGGGGTATCCGGCGGTTAGAAGGATGTCGTAGAGGTGAGAGAGGAACCAGTTGCGGGTCACGATACGGCCCTTCTCGTTTACGAACAGAGGGTCAGTAGGCAAAGCTCCGGCAGCAGTGCGAAGATGTGTGTAATGGGATAGAGGCTCGTATGGGCTTACGTATGAACAGAGTTTGAAATAATAGATGAGAGTGCCGGACCCGAGTTGGTCGGTTTTGCTTTTCTTGTGATAGAAGGTCAGTGTATCGGAAGATAGGATGGAGATGTCGGCTAAGCAGGGTTGAGAAGAGGGATCGAAGGATGTGGAAGCGGCGGTAATTTCGGAGCATCTTAGGAAGCCGAAGAAGGCTAACAAGAATAAAGATTCGAGAGTGCGGTCGACCCAGGGTGAGTGGTAACCCGACCTGAGAATGTAGATGCAAGATTCGAGGATATCCGAAGTAAGTGGTGCACGTTGGTTCGGAAGTGGTTTTTCAAGCCGCTGAAAGCCTTTAAGCAGGAGACTAATTTGAGGGTGGATAAGGGAGGGACAGGTCATGCCGAAAAGGAGTTTATGGAAGAAGTGGATGTCAGAGGTATACTTTGGTGGTGGATGCTCGTACCTTGAGTGAGTTTTTACAATAGCAGACGAAGGATGATACGGTGAGAATATCGAAAGAAGGGAATTTTATGTTCGTGGAGAGGTGGAAGGATTGGAAGCCCTTCCAGGCAGTCCAGTAAGAGTTGAGAGTTCGAGGGGCAATCCCTAAGAGGATAGTTTGCTGGGCCAGCTGGACGTAGTGATGGAAAGGATGATTCAGAGGAACGTGAGTTCCGAATAGGGAGGTACTGTGCATGGGTTCGGTCTTGCATCTGGTGCCAAGTTCCTGAATTTCTGAAATTTAAAGCGAGAGAGAGAGTCAGCTATCTCATTAAGGTGACCTGGAATGTGAGCAGCTACGAGGACGAATTGATGTGTGAGAGAAATCCATTTAAGGCGGCGAAGAAATTTCATGATAGGTCGGGATGAAGACCTTCCTTTGTTGATTATATGGACTACTGCATAGTTGTCCGAATGGATAAGGACAGATTTTTGTTTCCAGTTGTGGCCCCAAAGAGAGGCTGCAACGACAATTGGAAATATTTCGAACAGGGCCGATGACTGGTCGGCGAGAGGGATCGAAGAGAGTTCAGGAGGCCAAGGGGCCGCAAACCACTGGCCTTTGTAATAGCCTCCGAAACCGACTGAGGGGGCTGCGTCTGTGAAAAGCTGGATATCCTCGGCCTTGGAGAGGAGGTCATCGTAGAAGAAAGATATGCCGTTCCAGTTGGTCAAGAAAAGCTGCCAGAGCCTGAGCTCGGATTTGCAGTCGGCTGAAAGGCTTACGTGGTGATAAGAAGAGGACACGGAAGAGGCGAGGTCGAGGAGGTAGGAGATGAATGACCGTCCTTGGGGAATGATACGCATGGCGTAGTTGAGGTGGCCGAGCAGAGAGAGAAGTTCCCTCTTTGTGCAAGATTTGGCAGAAGAATAGGTAGAGATATATGTCTGGATCCTGTCGATCTTGTCGCGAGGCAGGGAGGCAGAGAAATTGATGGAATTGAGGGTGATCCCGAGGAATTGGATTATATGAGAGGGACCGGTTGTTTTGTCTGTGGCGAGAGGTACCCCTAGTTTCCCGAAAACGGAAGTAAGTGTGGAAGAGGCTCTTGCGGGTGGGGCGTGAGGAAAATCTATGGTAAGGAAATCGTCGAGAAGGTGGACAAGAAAAGGAAGCCTATAATTATTTAAGAGGATCCAGCAGAGAGCTTCGGCTAAGGTATCGAAAATTTTTGGGCTACTCCTGCATCCGAAAGTCAGGCGGACTGCGAAGAAGAACTTGTTCCGCCAATGAACTCCGAAGAGGTGCCAGAAGTCTGGATCGAGAGGCATAACTTTAAAGGCACTGGAGATGTCGGCCTTAGCGAGCCAGGCGCCCGGACCTGCTATTTTGATGAGAGAAATGGCATGGTCGATTGTGGCGTAGTGGAGGGAGAAGTCTGAACTGGGAATAAGACTATTGAGACTTGGCACGCGGGAGTTATGGGGGGCTGACAGGTCAATTATGAGGCGTTTTTTACCGGAATACTTACGGACTGCTATACCGATGGGATTGATGCGGTATACGGGGAATGGGGGAGAGTCGAGAGGGCCGATCATGAAACCATTCTCGACTTCGGATGCTAACAAGGAATCAACGGACTGGGGATCGGCGGTGGCAGATTGCAAATTTTTGCAAAAGACGGGGGAAGAAGGAAGTGCGCACAGGCCTGGTGAGAATCCGAAGGAAAGGCCGTCGAGTAAGATGTGGGTGGAAGAGGGGTCGGGGTGACGGAGCAGTTCGGAAGCAAGAGCGGGGATATCGATTGGGGTAGACAAAAAAGCCAGTAGTCATTTGGGAACGCTGAAGGTGGAGCGAGCATGGAAAGGCCGGCGGGGGCAGGCGGAGCGAGCGTGAGCTTCGCTGCAGAAGCTGCAAATGTGGAGGAAGCGACAAAGGGAAGAGGTGCATGTCGAGGAACTGAAGTTGTTGCAAATTTGTTGACCTCTGATCATCACGATGGGACGACCGCGAACGTCTCTGGACCGGGAAGGTTTGAAGAAGACCTGGCGGGAGAATTGATGCTGAGGGGGAGAAGGGGCAGAGTCGGGGTTGGGCTTGTGGACTGTATTTGGACAAAGATTTGATGGATGTGCCCAAGAGGAACAGAAGTCGCAGGAAAGAGCTCTGATGCCGGCGAAAGTGCGGCAGTAAAGCTCAATGTCGAGGGCTCCCCAGTAGGTGCGCTGGTTCCATTGGAGTAGGCGGGCAGCGGCCTTGGCCGAGAACTGCTTGTGGTAGTCGTAGAACAGGGAGCCCTCGAAACGGACAGATAGATCGAGGATGATGTGCATGTAATCGTCGAGTTCCTGACGACGTTCAGGGAAGGCGGAGCACATGATGTCGCGAAAGATGCTGAAAGCCAAGCAGAAGTCGGAAATTCGAAGGACTGAAGCAGAGTGAGGGTCAGAAGATTTGAGAGTAACGGAAATTGAGCCGCAGTCGACTATTCTGGAATCGGAGTTGTAAGTGGAGGAAGAGAGAAGGTGAGCTAGATTGACGTCCGATCCTCGTAGAATTTGCTGCCGGAGTGAAAAGGAAATGGGAGGAGGACTAAACTTTAGTGCGTTAGGAGGAGCTGGGAGAGGAACGGCTGTTCGGAGAGAAAAGTCCTTAGTAAAGGGGAGATTGGAATCCAGGGCCGAAGGCATGGGATGACTGATGCCGTGTTGGACACCGGGGATGGGAGAGGATGAGGAGGGGAGAAGAGAGGAGAGCAGATTGCGATAGGAGGGGTTAGACAGATCTGGGGCCTGAAGCTCATTGGCTTGGGATATGGAAGCTGAAGGCTGTTGAGGAGGAATTGAAGCAGGGGCAAAGGCTGCGTGAAGGACTGAGGAGGCTGCCGAGTCGTCTTGGACGCCAGGGGGTGGGGGAGGGTAAGAGCCGCCTGCTGGCTGAGCTGGAGGTCGTTTACTGGATGGCCTTTGGGCCGTGGAGACTGCAGCAGGGGCCGAAAGAAAAGAAACCGGGGCCGAAGGCACCAAGCTGGCGGAGCTTGAGCCGTGTTGGACGCCGGAGGTAGAGACAGAAGAGAGTGCAGAAATTAGATTAAGCAGAGAAGGGGTTTGGGGAGGGGCGTGAGCCTGGGGCCTTAGACCCGGCAGCAAGGAGTTTAGAGAAAGAGGCTGGGTGGAAGAGGCTAGGTGCGGTTGTTCGGCAGAGGAATGGATTGGTTGGGGAAGAGACAGAGACACGGATATATCAGGACAAGACAAGACAGAAGACGTGACGGGCAGAGGCGCGGACAGCCTCGGGGTCCTCACGTTCGGATGAGTAGCAGCGGCGCGGGTGATGTCATCGGAGGGCGCCGGGGGAAGCTGTGTGGCTGATGTTTCCTTTGTGTAGACTGCGGTTAAATACAGGGAAAACAGAGCTTTTTTGGAAGCGTTTCTTTTAAAATGGACTCCATGTTTTCGAAGTATCCTCTGGAGGCTTGCTACGGTCCAGTTGGAAATCGCGAGAGATGATCCAGGAGAAGGGGGAGCCGATGTGCGTGAAGCGCGGCGGCTGGGATGTCCTCCAGAGAAGCGGGGGTTATTTGGAGACTTTGCCGTGGAGGGACGGGAAGGCTGTGTTTGTGGTGAGAGAGGGACTACGACGGCAGAACGCAGTCTTCGGCGAGGGGTTGAATCTTGTGAGGACTGGCTGGGAGATGAGCGGCACTGATGTGGCACGGCGGGTGAAGGAGGCGATGAGACGGAGGTGAGGGGAGCGGGGGGGGAGGACTGGACGAGAGGGGTAGGAGAGTCTTCTGTGCTGCAGAAAAGGTCTTCGTCGGAGCAGCGAATTTGCAGATCCATGGGAAGGGAGCACGGATTCGAGCTAGGCGAAAAACGAACCATGCAGAAAACGAACGAGGAAGAGGAGAGGGTGAAGTTTGATATATATGGAGACCGGTTGCTTACGTCAGGATTAGTGAGAACTGTGGCAGCTGTGTCGAATGAGCTCGGCTGCTTTCATTCCTCCCGAACTTTCATTAAAAACTCCATTATTGGGATGAAGTATTTTGTATTTAATTGAATTAAAACTGTTTTTTCCTCCCACTGTTGACAGTATTCACATTTGCTCAGTCATATTATCAATTTATTTATTGAACACGTTGTGATATAAGAATAAAGTGTCAATATAATACTTACTATTTTTTTAAATGAGTCTTTATTTCTTAAAAGAAAAACATGTCCCTTGACAGCGAATTTACCAAAGCGTCACAGAAACTGTGCTGAAACCGATAGGTTAAAATGTTTCTACCGTAATTACGAGCGAATAAGTCAATGACATTTATGTCGGTTTTTACAAAGAAAGTGGAATACGGTAATACTTTGAGCTATATAAATACATTGTATATTATATTTAGGTCCTTTAATTAATAATTAATATTGTTATTCATTTCTTTAGATATGCAATTCTATTTTATATTCTCTATTAAGCGAATTCTACAAAGAACACGTGAAACATTATAGCTTTGTATAAGGTATATAATATAGTCATGTAGCAGCAATGCTTATTAATAATACAGGAATTAGGTTTGCTGTCCCACTTGCCAGTAACCAAAGGATCTGCCAGAGGTTAGCCCAGCAGGAAGCCTTGTGAACCGTCAGTACCCCACTGTGAATGCTCGCCTGATCAACGAGTGAACTACGGTCGGAACTGTCGACAGCTGAATCCTAGTATTCAGGACTAGCGCTACATTGGGAACGAACCAGTCTTCTTCCCATCTAAAGAGTGACTTGCTCGGATCCGTAGTCACTTTTCATGTGCACAAACTCTGCTAGTTGAGCCAGGACTAACTAGCCAATCTTCAGAGAGTCAATGCAAGCGTGCCACAGAATCTCTCTGTACTTCTCCCACAGCTCCAGCTGCACGAGGACTGCCTGGCACCGAACCAGAGGACGCTGATTGGACGCAGCAACAGCCTGCTGCTGATACTTTGTGTCTGCAGGAGATCTGAATCCCCAAAAATTGGATGAGTATTCAACATACTACATTACAGCTCAAGAATTTAATTGTTAACTCAATCCCAGTTGATGCCAATTTAATTCCTATGAGTGATGTACTTAATTTTGAGTATCTAGTGTAGAAGTTGTAATCAAAAAGCTCATTAACGAAACGGTATAAATGAATGGTATACTGAATGTATGTGTCTCTTGGTATTTGTCATTCTTCGTAATTTAATATATACCTTTGTATTATGCTAACCCAGACTTTAAGATCTGTTATGTTTATATGCACATTTTATGTATTAATAAATGTATTTTCGTGTATTAGTATCTGTGTGTGTGCATTGCTGAGTTGTTCCTTAAGGTCGATTTTCTAATAGACATCGAAGAATCATTTTGTGATTTACTGCTATAATTAATAATAGTCCTAGTACATCCACAAAACCCCTTCAGTCAGAACGAGCTTATCACAACTTTTCCAAAAATAACCACAGTAAGTGACCGAATGAAAGACTTTAATGCATAAAATGTTTATGAAGAAAGTGGAATACTGTTGTGTATTTTTTATTTAAACTACCATTACCAGCCATATACAGTTTGTATAATATATTTATATTCCTAAATTAATATCATTTATGATGTTCAGCAATGTTATCCTCCTCTTATTTTTATGTTCATCTACCAAACTTTCCCTTGAGTTGTAAAATTCCATATTACAATTCCATATTTTTACAGATTTAAACACGCACAGTACACAGATTAAATTAAGTAATCATTTCACTAACAACTAATGCACCACAAGTGCCACTTATCAATTATTTTCGAATAAATCATGTACCATTGTAGCCTGCAGATCAATACCCACGGAACGGGGTTTTACTGTACATTTTGAATGGCTACATCTGTAGGCTTATTTACGCAATCGTAAAAACTTTCACAACTTTATATAAACATCTAGTACCTCGTTCCATTTTCAGAAACCTTATTTTGAATAAAGCAGATCCCAGGTGTAAATGCAGCAAATACACATACATTAAAAATAAACTTTTTTTTTCTCCTGATCATAACTGTAACACATTTTCACATTTCACTTCCTTTTGTACCAATAATGATGTTTCCTGATATGGAGGTATGTGAAGTGAGTGAGGAAGATGTGCTCGACAGAGACAAGTGGAGAAGAGCAACCAAAGCAGCTGACCCCAGGTCAGTCTGGGACTAAGGCTGTGAAAAAGAAGAAGAAGAATGATGTTTCTGAAATATGAAGGTTCTTAATTTTTGAAGAGTTTGCTACCAATAAGTTTCTGAGCACCATTAACAATTTCTAATTTATTGATATAGATATATGTATTTAGCTGATTGTATCAGGGTATTAATTTTATATATCACAGTATTTAAATGTTCAATTCACATTCATGTTCTTATAGAGGGGTCCTGGGGTACCCATCCCCCAGCCTGTGGCAGAGTTCAGCGCATTTTTAATTGATAAGAGGCTATGAACAGCAGCAGCACCTGTGTCGATATTAGTGGTTTTATAATAAATAATATAATAAGAATTATTATTAATAATAAATAATAGAATAAATTGAATTCCAAAAATATTTACTACAGAATGTCTTCTTTTTTGTTTCAGCTAAATGAGACAATAGATAGTCAAATCAGTCAGGATCTCAGGAGTTAAACATGCTAAAAAACATTTTGCATAACAAAACTGTGAAAAAAGCAGACCTTAAATTTAGATTGGGTATCTCCATAGGTGTCCAAACAGTTCAATGAAATAAATTGTAATACAGTCAGGCAGACAGATTTTTAATTCTTCAAGCAAAATTAGCTCTTTAAGGTTTGTCAAAATCGGATTTTTTGCAATCAGTACACGACTTCTCAAAAGATATCTGTTTCTCTCATCCAAACAAAGGTTTGAATTAAAAAAAAATTGAAACCTTGGATAGTATGCCTCAGGGACTCATTCATAGTGTAATCCAAACAAAAGAGCTGCTGGGCAGATCGTGAGCTTGACATACAGTTGTGAAGTAAAGTTAACAGCTTCTGTTTTAAAAAGGTTTTGGATTTGTGATATGATTTGTATCTGTCGTAACTGTTAATACAATAGCAGATATAATTGAGGTTCTATTGTTTAAAGTTTAAGCTTTGAAAGTCATACAATGTCTAAGTTTAGCATGTCATTGTTTCTAATTTTTTATTTTCTTTAAAAAAATGTTTAAAAAATCAGCTTCCCACTTGGGGTTGTTTTAGTAGTGGTCCCTTATATTACAGGTATTATGGTACTGCAGTTTGTATTACAGGTAATTGCGGTGTCCATCGTGCCTTTCGGTTTAGAGGATTTTACTCTGTGTGGTTTGAGAAATGTCAAATTGCAGATGTTTAATCGGTAGCGCGTTTAAGTTTCTCGGTTTACTGGGGATATATCATGTGTTAAACTGAGAAAGCGATCTCAGACAGACAAAGGTGATAAAAAATCATTCAAAAGTTAACACACTGTAAGAGCAAGGTGACTTTCTGTTCACTTAAAAGAGAATTACAGTACAGACAGATTTTAAATTCTTTAAGCAACTTTAGCTGTTTGTCAATTACATCTACAGATGCAGCCATTCAAAATGCTGCATATAACGCCATATAACGCGATGGGCGTATGGCATTAAAATGCGTCATAACGCGTCATACCGGAAATTGCCATATGCAAATTAATTATATGAATAGTATCCGGAATCACCTCGTAGAACCGCCAGGTGGAGCTAATAAAGCTTAACCTCTCATGTACAGCATTTGAGCTGTCGCCAGAAAATGTGCGGTTTCAAATCCCGGTCACTGCTGAAGGACAATCTTTTTCCAATTAAGAATTTAAGTTGAATACTCTTTAGACTTTTAAATTTAAACTGTGTATTACAGCATGTTAATCCTCATACGTTAAAAAGTTAGTATATTTTATGAAAGCAAGATTGCTCAGATGGACAAAAGTACACAGCTTTTACCGAAGATATTACTAATAGTATTAATAATGAATGACCTTGGACAAGCTTTAAACTCAAAGTATTACCCTGGTCCACATTCTTTGTAACCGTCTTTGTAAACGAAACATTTTGTTGATCTGATCATCATTTCCAGTCATACAAAAGTAAGTTTTGAGAATCTCCGATTCACCATGCCTTTCACATGCTCATAAACTATATTAATGTAAGCTGTATATTGCTGGTATTGGTAGTTTAAAGAAAAAATACACATCAGTATTCCATTTCTCCCTAAACATTTTAAGCATCAAAGTCTTACATGTGGTTATTTCGGAAATGTTTTTATGTACTCCTTCTGACCATATTACTGTACATTCATATACTTTGTGAAATTTGATCATTTTAACCTTTTCTGCGAATACGCTTGTTATCGGAGTAAACAAAAGCATACTTTTAGAATTTGATTAATAGGGAATATAATATGGAATCGTGTATCTAAAGAAATTAATAATGATATAATTGTATTCTGGTACTGTAGCACATCAGTAGTATAAAACTTTCCATTGATATGTGTATTGCTGTTTCAGTGCTCTTCAGTTCACAGAGAAATTTCACCAGAGCCTCTTCTTGTGTCTAATTCTTAGTTTAGAAGGATTCAAGCAGGATTTCAGATGAAAGGCAGTGATGTCAAGCAAGCCCAAATCAAAGTTTAAACCATTCAGAGCCTTCATTACATTTTAGCATTTCATTTTGAGCTGAAGACCCTCACACCTAAAGAAGGCTTCACAGCCGAAACGTTGCGTTTTCTCTCTTCTCTTTTTAGCACAGAATAAACCTATTACTTGTTCCTTTGCACACTATGCAGGCTGAAGTAGTCTTGTTCAGTGATAATAGATGTGGGTAATGTCATCCCCATTAAACAATATGCTTATTGCGCAAATCCTGCTAAACTAATAGTGTGTATTGTCTGTTTAGGGTTCTGTAGCATTCCAGTTTATTTTTGTACTTGCAAGAATAGCGATAACAAACATTAAAATCATACTTGCTTTATACTGTCCAACTGAGCAATCTTGCTTTTATAAAATATACCCACGTTTATATGTTTAATGTGTACGATGCTGTAATACAGTTTAAAATAATTAAAAGTCTAAACAGTATCAACTTGAATTCTTATCTCTATTAATATAACTATCAAGTGATATTAAATAAATACAGCTTTTTAGTATAGATTACACTTTTCTAAAATGTATTTAAAAAATAAAACCAATCCAATCTTTCCACGTTTGATCTTGAGAGTATTACAATATGCTCCTGCTGGAATAGCACCCCCTCGATTTCCAATGAAAGACAGCTTCCTTTTGCCCAAGACAGTCAAGAAACTCGCCACACCTGGACTGTTACAGTAACACATTAGCAAGTTAAAGCAATTTCATTGAAAAGCCGGGTGTGATAATTGTTTTCTTCCATGATTTGTTGATATGTAAGGCGGTTGCATGCAGTGAATGTGAATTCTGTCTTGCATTGTCAGATTATGAAAAATAAAAGTATTTTATGAAACACATGTTTGCGATTTTAATCAAGATGGAGGGAAAGGGCGTCTTCTCTATGACACTCTCCCTTATAAAATTAACGTGAAACAAAACAAAACCTAAAAATAAGATACAATATACAGACATTTACATCAAAGACATATCATAGAACATTTACATATATTGTAAAATTATTACTTCAAATATATATTTTAAATTACTGTAAATATATTACTTTATTTTATATACAGTAGCTGATATGATTTGGATGCTATTGTTTTGTGCTACCTTTCAAACAGCAACACATTTGAAAAAAAAAATTTTTCCAGAGAGCTTTAGCACCACGTACAGTACATGGGTAAATGTTTGTACAGGTGTGTGTTTACCAACTAACTTTTTTAAGAATTAAAATAGTACTGCTGGGAAGTCCTGTGTATAAATAAGCTACTTAAGCAAGCCATCTGTATCAATTTTCAGATCAAAGATTCAGGTTTTGTGAGTTTTGTGAGTCTTAAGAACTCAAATAAATTTCTGGCATACTTAGGTCTGTGTAGTGAAAGCCCAGTGAAAATCTAGCAAGGAATGCTGTTACAAAGAGATCAAAATAGTGTGATACCTAGTGTAGAAATGCTTTCACAAATTATTTACAGAATAAATTGTTGTTCTAGCAGAGGTTGTAGAACTGGAACATTAATGAAGAGATATGAAGGAGTTGAGATAATGGGTAGTGGTTACTAGATCCCTGTATTGCAGGTTTTCTCCTTATCTATACTTAGCAATTATTAAGCCACTTTTAAGGAAACAAAAAAGTGGTAAAGCTACGGAAACTAGCAACAATCTGGTGTCCAGTGTTCTTTAGACTTCTTATTTAAGATTAAATTCTTATATTATTCTTAGTAGTTTTATCAGGCAGATTACCCTTTCCCCCAGCTCTCAATAACAGACTGATCTATTTTAAAAATCTCTGTGTTCTTTTACCGATTTCATCTTCACCCCTCTTCCCACTGATCTCCCACTGTTTGGATACTCTTCTCACCTGCCCTGCCCTTTGTTCTCCTGTGATTTACTGTTTATTCCTGCTACCATCCACTCCTGGCCTCTCACCTAAAGAAGACTATTTTACATTTCTTTATGCAGTTCATAGTGCAATTAACCTTTGCTTGTTTCTTTGCAGCCAATGGACACTGACACAGTTATACCACTCGAATATTATTTTGCTTATTATTCACAATTTTATTCTATAAAAATGCAAGTGAACAACATAATTGACATACTCAATGAATAAAAACAATATAAAAATCAATAAAATAGATGATTACTGATCAGATAATACAAGATCAGTCATTTGAGATCTGATCAACTTTGTATTACAAGCTAAGATAATAAACACATTTATAGTGATACAGTATGTAATGATGATTCTCTGCATCTGTATAGAACTTTTTATTACAGACCTGTGATGTTTACATTAACCTCACTGTAAGCAAAACAAAAAAAAAGATTTTTGGAGGGGGGGATATTCTGACAAAATTGATTATAAGACAATCTGTCAAAATGCAATGAACTAAAATATGCTGGACAGAGAGGTGAACATTATTATGCGGAAGATAAAGATAACAATTTATGTTGCATTGTCAGATTGTGAATCAATAAAGACATTTAATTAAATATGCGTTTGCGATTTAAATCAAAATGGGGGTAACGGGGACTCTCTTATTATTTCTCTCTTCTCTCTCTTATTATCAAAATATGTTCAATTGTGGTTCTTTTGGTTTCAGGGAGGACTTCTCAGATAGTTGTGCATTCAGGTAGATTGCCAGGCGAAAGGATTAGTAAATATATTTTGTTAAAGCATTTCAGTTTTTTGCGACACATAAAAGACATATTGTGGCATTATTATATTGGATGGACACAGTGACTCAGACACTCGTTGAATGAAAAACGGCACTTTATTTTTTGGTACAGCTGGTACAGCACTCAAACAAACGCAAATGCATTTTTAATTAAAAAAAAGTTTAATAAAACGTAAAAACGTTTCCGAAATAACCACATGTAAGACTTTGATGCTTAACATGTTTAGGGAAAGTGGAATACTGGTGTATATTTTTTCTTTAAAATACCAATACCAGCCATATACACTTTGTAACGTAGGGATTTCTAAATGTATGTCTTTGTTTAGTGGTTACATTAGTGACAAAGTCTTAACTTTTAGCTTCAGTAATGCGTGCGCTGTATAGCATACAATGGTGTGAAAAAGTGTGTGCCCCCTTCCTGATTTCTTATATTTTTGCATGTTTGTCACACTGAAATGTTTCAGATCATAAAACAAATTGAAATATTATACAAAGATAAAATGAAAGTTTTTATTTTTAAGGGAAAAAAAAATCCAAACCTACTGTACATGGCCCTGTGTGAAAAAGTGATTGCCCCCCCTGTTAAAACATAAATCAACTGTGGTTTATCACATCTTTGGAAAGAGTTCAATTTCTCTAGCCACACCCAGGCCTGATTACTGCCACACCTGTTCTCAATCAAGAAATCACTTAAATAGGACCTGCCTGACAAAGTGAAGTAGACCAAAAGATCCTCAAAAGCTAGACATCATGCTGCGATCCAAAGAAATTCAGGAAGTTGATGATCTTTGATGATCTGAAACATTTCAGTGTGACAAACATGCATAAAAATAAGAAATCAGGAAGGGGGCAAACACTTTTTCACACCATTGTACATGTTTGTAATGGCAATATAGTGTTGATGATAATATGTATTGTCAGTAATAATATCAGCGAACATGGTTTCATGGAAGGCTTCTCAGAAAGTTGGGCATTCAGGTAGATTGCCAGGAGAAAGGATTTGTAAATATATTTTGTCAAAGCAAGTCAGTTTTTTGCAACACATAAAATACATTTTTCCAAGAAAAATCACATGTTTTTAGCACATAAAAAGTGGTTATTAACTACCGGAAGCTGCTTTTATAGCTTTTAAAATCATGCAATGTCTAAGCTAAGCTGATTGTACGCATCAGTCACACTAATAAAGCACCTTGAATTGAATTGAGAGATAGAGTGAGAGCGAGAGCAAGAGAGAGCAACACACAGGGGTCTATTCAGGTAGCTACACAGGGGTAGGGTGGCAATTGGGTACACTTTCTCAGGCGTGATTTGTTTAGGCAAAAACCAGGCTAACAGGCTTGTTTTGTGATCTTCCTAAGATTGTTAAGCGCAGTGTCAAAATGTTTCCATATGAAAGGATTCGTATGAAAGGCAGTGACGTCACTGTCCTGAGGTGTGTGTGTGTGTATGTGTGGCAGGCAGGTTGGTTTAGCCTTTGTCACTAATGAAACCACTAGATAAAGATGTATAGAAATCCCTACATTACAAACTCCAAGCGTTTCATTTTGTCTATTTCTACAATATTGACAGCAGTGTAGTTACAAGGAACATGTCAAGTCTCATGTGGACAAGCCAAAGCAAAAAAATCTAGGGGTGTATATCTAGAAGAGGCCTGGGACTCTATACTCAATAAGGAATAATGGATCGTGAATTCTTCAAGGAAGTTGTGGTCAAACAGCATGTCGCCCCATATATCAGGGAGCACTTTGGATCAAGGCACCATTTCTTTCAGAACAACACATAGCAGCAAAGACGAGGCTTACAGCAGAAGGAGTGAACTGGGTGAAAACTCCAGCTGAATCCCCAGATTTAAATCCAATAGAGATGGTATGGCATTCCCTGAAAAACTAAACCTAGCACAAAGCAAGAACTGATCAATGCGATTTTCAAGTTCTGGGAGAAAGAACTGACAGAACAAAATTGCAACAATTTTATTAACAGGCTGTTTCGTGTTCTTCCTAAGATTGTTGAACGTGGGGGGGGGGGGGCTGTGTTGTGTGAGTCAGATTATGAATGAATAAAAACATTTTATTAAAAACGTGTTTGCATTTGGGTGCTGTACCAGCTGTTTAATAATGCCACAATATGTCTTTTATGTGTCGCAAAAAACTGACTTCTTTTAACAAAATATATTTACTAATCCTTTCGCCCGGCAATCTACCTGAATGCCCAACTATATGAGAAGCCCTCCATGTAACCAAAAGAACCACAATTGAATGAGTTTTGACAAGAAGAGAGAAGAGAGAAATAGGAGAGTTCCCATTAGCGCAATTTTCAATTAAAACATAAACATGTGTTTAATTAAATGCCTTTATTGATGACAATGCAACGTAAATCGTTATCTTTGTCTTCTAAGAATCTTAATCAACTTTCAGCATAACTTTCCTTCCATTTAGATTTATTTTTCATACCATTGCTAAACAAAGCAGGAGCATATTATACTTCCTCTTGGGATCAAACGTGGAAAGATTAGTTTGTAATCATTTTTATTTTTAAAATACATTTTAGAAAAGTTCAATCTATAATAAAAAGCTGTATTTATTTAATACCACTTGATAGTTATATTAATAGAGATAAGAATTCAAGTTGATACTGTTTAGACTTTTAATTATTTTAAACTGTATTACAGCATCGTATACATTAAACATGAAAAAGTTGGTATATTTTATAAAACCAAGATTGCTCAGTTTGACAGTATAAAGCAAGTATGATTTTAATGTTTGTAATCGCTATTCTTGCAAGTACAAACACAACATAAACTGGAATGCAACAGAACCTTAAACAGACAATGCACACTTTTAGATTATCAGGGTTCTTCAGATGTGAGGGTCTTCAGCTCAAAATGAAACACTAAAATGTAATGTAGGCTCTGAATTGGTTAAACTTTGATTTGGGCTGGGCAGTGCAGTGATGTCACTGCTTTTCATATGAAATCCTGCCTGAATACTGCTAAACTAAAAATTAGACACAAGAGAAGCATTATTGGACAATGTTGTGAGGCTCTGGTGAAATTACTCTGTGAAGAGTTAAAGTGAAGTGTCTCCTCCTTTTAAACTTGTTAATGTGACATGGAAGATATAATAATAATAATACCATCACTTTATTAACCCTTTACAATTTCTTGCATTAGGAATTGTCTTTTCACATACCCCAGCTTGCTCTCCATGAGAGGCAGAGAAAGCCTGAGGTCAGAGCACAGGGTCTGCCATTGTATGGCATCCCTGGAACCATTGGGGTTAAGGGCCTTGCTCAGGAGCCCAACAGAGTAGGATTCCTACAATACTGCTAGGCTGGGCAAACGATTTTAATTTTTTTTTAAAAAAAGTAAATAAAAAATGAGATGTAATGATGTGTTCCGGCTACTTTAAAACCTATAAAAACAGATTTAGAGAGTTAATAATGTAGGAAATGCACACACAGTAATACACAGAAAATAAATCAGTTCTGACATCTCAAATCAGTTTCGATCAAGGTCTCCAAAACGAACAAGAAAAAGAGCATTTTTCAGAGAGCCATTACACTGTGTTTATGTAGAATAAGTGATTAGATTATCTAAATTCTTATTCGTTTAAAACAGTGAAACAGCTGCAAAAGATCACCCGTTTTTCGCCCATAAAAAGTGGTTAATAACTCTCTAAATCTGTTTTTATAGGTTTTAAAGTACTGCAATGTCTAAGCCAGAACAAATCATTATATCTTATTTTTTATTTCTTTTTTTTTAAAAGAAAAATCGTTTGCCCAGCCTAACAGTATTGTTGTTATTGTTTTTATTCTGTAAAGCGCATTGAGGAGACACCTTTAAAGGCATTATGTACAATAAAGTTCATTATTATTACTATTGTTAATTTGCTGGACAGAGAGGTGAACATTATTACGCAGAAGACAAAGGTAGCGATTTACGTTGCATTGTGCATTGTGCTGCTGTAATACAGTTTAAAATAATTAAAAGTCTAAACAGTATCAGCTTCATTAATGGGTTGTAATTTTTAAAAAAGTCAAAAACCGCACTCAAAATGCAATTTAGAGCTTTCTGGCAAGAGGAGACACCCAAACTAATAATGTAACATGCTACTGTTTGTGCATGAAAATAGTTATACTCTTATTTCTTTAGATACGCGATTGCATGTTTTTTTTTAATCCCTGCCGGGACCGGGCATCCATAAGAATCAAGTAATAGGTTTAATTGCGCTTTGAAAGATCGTCTTTAAATCAATTGCTGATTTAAAGTTTGACAGTAAATGTTTATATTGTAACGCATACTGTACAGCCTCCATTTCTCTATAAAAATCTAAAAGATCATTTGCGCAGCCTAAGAGGGGGGGTCTGCTCTCAGTGACAGCTGACAATCCTCCATACACTCCTTCAATCCTCCAAATGCCAATGTAAACGTTATATTTACAATTTACAACTATTCATTGTTAGTAAAAAATGACTTAAATTTGAACTTGTTGTGATATTTAGAAATATAAAAAATCTATTAATTGTCCATAACATTGCTATTTTATTTTTTTAAAGAAATGTTTGTTAAAAGAAAAGTCATGGCAGCAGCTGGATTTAAACACTCAACCTGTGGTTTACAAGTAGGGCACCTAGACCACAGTACCACCCACAAGGTCACATGAGGAGTGGTGAAACAGCCCTACACAAACAGTATCAACAGACATTGTACAGCGTGTACTATTGTGTTGTAGTACATGAATATAATTATATTGTATGTTTACGTTACAAAATTAATATCGTTTATGGCCTTCACACGCGTTATGCTCCTATTCATTGTATGCTCACCTACTAAGATTTCCCTTCAGTGGTAAAATTCCATATAAATATTCAATACTAAAACAGGCACAGTAAAGACATTTAAATCTTTCTACGACCGACCAACGCACCACGAGTGCCCCTGTCGGTCAACCAATCATGTACCGTGGTATGACGCGCGATGATGTAGCCAATTACCCGCGGTATGTGTCTGTGCCGCCCAATTTGAATGGCTGCATCTGTATTAATGAAAAATTTAATACTTTATATAATTTTAAAATAAAAAAAAGTATATATAATTCTATAACTATATATTGTGCTGCAGTACCGGAATATAATTATATCGTTATTAATTTCTTTAGATACGCGATTCCATATTATATTCCCTATTAATCAAATTCTAAAAGTATGCTTTTGTTTGCTCCGATAACGAGCATATTATAATAATAATAATAATAATAATAATAATTGCTTACACTTATATAGCGCTTTTCTGGAAACTCCACTCAAAGCGCTTTACAGGTAATGGGGACTCCCCTCCACCACCACCAATATGCAGCATCCACCTGGATGATGCAATGGCAACCATAGTGCGCCAGAACGCTCACCACACATCATCTATCAGTGGGGAGGAGAGTAGAGTTATGAAGCCAATTCATAGATGGGGATTATTACGAGGCCATGATTGGTAAGGGCCAATGGGAAATTTGGCCAGGACGCCAGGGTTACACCCCTACTCTTTTCGAGAAACGCCCTGGGATTTTTAATGACCACAGAGAGTCAGGACCTCCATTTTACGTCTCATCCGAAGGACAGTGCCTGTTTACAGTATAGTGTCCCCGTCACTATACTGGGGCATTAGGACCCACACAGACTGCAGGGTGAGCGCCCCCTACTGGCCCCACTAACACCTCTTCCAGCAGCAACCTTAGTTTTTCCCAGGAGGTCTCATATCCAGGTACTGACCAGGCTCACACCTGTTTAGCTTCAGTGGGTTGCCAGTTGTGAGTTGCAGGGTGATATGGATGCTGGCGTATATTTGCAGAAAAGGTTAAAATGATTTTTCACAAAGTATATAAACGTACAGTAATATGGTCAGAAGGAGCACGTAAAAAACATTTCCAAAATAACCACATGTAAGACTTTGATGGTTAAAATGTTTAGGGAGAAATGGAATACTGGTGTGATTTTTTTTCTTTAAACTACTAATACCAGCAATATACAGTTTACATAATATGTTTATGTTCCTAAATTAATATCGTTTATGACCTTCAGATGCATTATGCTCCTCTTCGTTTTATGCTCTGCTACTAAAAGTTCCCTTTAGTTGTAAAATTCCATATAAATATTCAATACTAAGTGGATTATAATGCGCACAGTTTCACTACCGACCAATGCATCACGAGTGCCCCTGTCGGTCATTTTGGCCAGCCAATCACTTACTCCGCGATGGCTTGTGGGTAGTTGTGTGTGGTATGGGTTTGTACGGTGCATTTTGAATGGCTGCATCTGTACTTTGCGCAGTATACTACTTCTGAAAAGGTACCTTTTTCCCTCGTGCAAGCTCATTAAAGGATTTTTTTATAATTCTTAAATTTGGATGATATGCCTCAGGGACTTATTCATAGTATAATGAAAACAACCCCCCCACCTCCCCCCACTGGGTCTCACCTCCCGCCGCTCCAAATATGCGAATCCAATAAATTCAGGTCTACATATATATTGAAACAGTAGTGTACACAGAAATTAATGGCATTGTGTTCTTATACTATATATACAGCATGATACCGTATGGTTTTGAAGCCACAACAGTACTGTATGTGTGACATATTTCTCTTAATCAAATTTTAAAGTTAAATTTTTTGTTGCTGAAATTTGTATTAAGACAAAATCTATATTTGATAATGCGGCTGTAATCCTGAAATTGACACTTTGCGTTTGAGTTTTTTTATACATCAGACTATTTAAAAAAATAAAGCTAAAAGGATAACTCTATGGCCCGCCTGCCAGTTTTAACCTTCCCTTGAGGTAAAAAAATAAATTAGTCAATATTCACCATATTCCACTTTGTTTGGTGCCATTTTTTCTTACATTTCATTATTTGTACTGTTAGATGGCGCACAAATATTTTATCACAGTGATTCCAAACTGTGCATTGTGCCACCTCGGGGAGGCTCCATTGTTGGTGAGAGGCCAGGTATCGCCAGTCAAAATTGTATTATGAGCAAAACCCGCCGTTCGTGCACACAAAATGTATGAGTCATATGCTACCTAGCCAGTTTGTGTCACATGACACTAGCCACAAGAGTTGGCAGTCTGTAAGCAGTTACTAGGTACCAGGTGTTTCATGTTTCAGAGTGGTCAATTTGTGATTTTTTTGTTACACGATCGCAATTGAGAGGTTTTTAAATATGAGTAAAAAACGTGAAGGACATGGAGCCTAGTTCTAAAGAGAAACGGAAACGCAAATACAGAAAGTATGATGACAGTTTCTTGAATTTCAGTTTCACGTGCACAATTGTGGATACTGAAGAATGTCCTCAGTATGTTATCTGCCTTTAAGTGTTGGCTGCTGAGAGCATGCTCCCTAAATTTGAACGTCATTTGGAAACTGTTCACAGTAGTTTGATAAGAAAGCCTAGTGAGTATTTTTCAGGCAAGTTTAATGAATGAAAAGAAAGCTGCTTTTTCATACCAAACCACAGTCCCCAGGAAAGCTCATTTTTCATCATACAAAGTAGCATACCAAGTACCACAATGCAAAAAACCTCATACTATTGGAGTACCAAAGAATAAGCAACAGAGATCTGTGAATTCTGCTTCCCTTTGCAATATCTTGCATTTGTAAAACTGGGTTTTCAGCACTTGCGATTATTAAATCCAAGTTCAGATCAAGAGTAAATATTGAGAAGGAGATGCATGTTGCCATTTCAAAAATACTACCCAGTATTTTTGGTGAATTATGTTAACATAATTTATTAAAAAAGCACACCTACCCATTAAGAGGTACAAACAGGAGGCACCCTTTTTTAAAAAACATTGATATTAGGTTTTTACAGTTTTATGTAGTAGTCATTTAATCTGCATTTTACAAAGATGTTGACTATTGTTTTTTAATTGCACATTCAAATTATTTCAATTTCAACTATTTTTATAGTTTATTATTATGTTTTTCTCTCAGGTTATTGGTAACCTTGAACTAATAAGCCTATGTTTGATTCTAAACTTATATAGGGCATAGGCTATCTGTAACAGCAGCCTGAAGTGGCCATCTATAATGTTTCAAAATTTTATGTGGCCCTTGGGACAAAAACGTTTGCCCACGCCTGCCCTAAAGGTTCATTCTAAGCTGAAAAATCAAGACTCAATGTACCTTCTCTGTAACTAATAAAAAAATAAAGAAATAAAAAATAAGATCCAATGATGTGTTCCTGCTTAACTCAGACATTGCACGACTTTAAAACCTATAAAAACAGGTTTCGAGAGTTTAAAACCACTTTTTGTGAGCGAAAAACTGGTGATTTTTCTTCCTCGCGATCAGCTCAGAATCTTTGTGTACGCTGTAAGGTTTTTACTTCTTAATTAAACATTTAAAATACACGAATTTCATAAAGACAACACACGTTTCGAAGAGAAAAAATCACATTCTTTTCTCTTCCTGTTGTATGAAACTGATCAGCAGGTCTTTTTTTCCCAATCAGAGGCTCTGAAAATAGCGTACCGCCCACTGAGCTTCATCAGAGAGGGAGGCGGCACCGATAGAGGGAGGAGACGTGGAGCTCAGCAGTACAGAACGAACGTTCTGCTGCCTGGAGCGCTTATGGAACCGATCTCGTCTACATTTATAACATAGTTTTTAAACTTAATCAAGCAATATGAAGCATCTCTTTTTACTTCTAAGTCCTTTACTTATCATTAAACAAACAGCTTTTTCAACAAATAAGACGTATCATTTTATAACCGTTAAAACAACATCTTATTGTACTACACGTGGAAAATAATACGTTTTTAATAATCTTTAATGATTTATACATTTTGGAAAGGTTTCATATACAGATGCAGCCATTAAAAATGCACGGTACAAACCCGCGGTACGGTAATCTATCCACAAGCCACCACGGGGCACCGTGGTAAGTGATTGGCTGGCCAAAATGACCGACAGGGGCACTCGTGGTGCATTGGTTGGTAGTGAAAAGATTTAATCATTTAATGTCTTTACTGTGCACATTTTAATCCGCTTAGTTTTGAATATTTATATGGAATTTTACCTTAATATTTAAAGGGAAATTTTAGTAGCTGAGCAGAAAAAGAAGAGGAGCATAACGCATCTGAAGGTCATAAACAATATTAATTTAGGAACATAAACATTACTGTATGTACGTAAACTGTACTGTGTATGGCTGGTCTGGTAGTTTAAAGAAAAAATACACACCAGTCTTCCATTTCTCCCTAAACATTTTAAGCATGAAAGTTTTATGAAACGGTACCCAAATATGCGATTGCTGTATAGAATGAATTTTAATTAAAAAAAATTATTTAACACAAAAATTAAGCTGTTTACATCTTCCGCCTGAGAACAGTCACCCGTTGCTACCCAACGCAGAAACACAGCCACTAACTAGCAAAGAGAGGACATTAGCTAGCCAATATGATAAAGAAATAAATGATTATTTTGTTTATTTCTTTTGCACATTTATTTGAACATTTCCATCGATTGTACAAGCACTTGGAAACTGTCCAATCCCTAGTTCATCAGGCATTTTCTTTTACGCTGCAGGCATTCTCCCAGTCTGGTGCTGGTCTGTGTCTTCTAGGATATAATGCCAGCGAACTCTTGTTTTTATGTCCACTATAACAGACAATCTCCTTTGCTTTAAACTGAGCGTCTAACCCCTCTGATTGGAGAAAAAAGCCGTGCTGGTTTGCTATACATACTGTACCAGAAAGATGATTTCTTTCTATTCGAAACGTGTATTTTAAAAGTTTAAGAAGTAAAAACCTTACAGCGTACACAGATTTCTAAACTGATCAGGATCGTTATCTTTGTCTTATCCATAATAATGTTCACCGCTCTGTCCAGCAAATTAATAATAAACTTTATTTTATATAGCGTTTTAAACGAATAAGTAATTAGATTGCTCATAAACATAGTCACTTTTTCTACATAAACACAGCGTAATTGCTGTCTGAAAATGCTTTTTCTTTTTATTTAGGCTTGGATTTCAACTATAGATCGTATTATTATAAACTTTCTTGGAAAAATGTATTTTATGTAAACCATGTTTGCTATTAATTCATTAAGGGCTAGAATATGTTCATTGTCTTCCAATCGAGTCGAGTTGACATTAGAAGCTTGCCACAGTTAAAAGAAGCAATTAAACACAGCGTAATTGCTCTCTGAAAATGTTTTCAAAGAGCAATTACTTCCTACTTTGAAAATACCTGTGAAACCGATTTAATTCGTCACAGCCAGCACTCCCACATAGAGGGGGGTTGTACTCGTTAATGCCTTAGCACAAAGCAGAAACTTCTTGTATTTTCCGATGACATACAAGTGGAAAGATTACAGAATTTAATCGTCTTTTTTCTGAACCAGGGAAAATCTGATCATGTTTCTCTATAACAATAATAAAAAACTTTTATACTAAAGAATATTACTTAGTAATATTAATCATCATATTACTACCAAAAAAGTCGCCCCAACAACAAAGACATGATTTCATCATAACACCCTGCCAAGTGGCGAGATATGATTCCTTTGTTGTTTTTGCATAAAGGTTTAAATGATTAACGTGTCAGTGTCGACCGTGTTATGGTTTGGTTAATAATGCAGTTTGTAAATCCATATTTACCAAACAAACGATAGCTGTAAAGCCTGCTGTTAGCAAGGGCAAACCTGATGTTGAAAGAAGTTGTTATTCTACAAAACCTTTTTCGTTTAAAGCAACAGGTGGGGTCATCTGCCTTTGGGAAATATCATCCCGCAAAGGATATTTTATTCTTAAATTCAGGTTTGGGACCTTGTTAGGACAAATAGGGACTTTGTTAATTTGTTTGTCACACAAAACGTTATCTTCAAGTATTAAGTGCACAGTACAGGGTTCATGTTCTGCTGTCATGGTGGTCTGAAAATGATTTATTTTTGTATATTAGCTCTCTTCTCAGTACACCGTATAGTTCTGGCTGTATGGAAGGTTTTGTGTTATCCTGAGGTATGCCAGACAATAAACATCTCTGAAGACAATTCCTTGGTTTCATGTTTCAGCAGGTTGTTTTGAGTGTCTGAACATTGTCTCTTTGCAGCTGTAGTTATTTGCAGCTGGGAAAGCTAATGATTATGATCTGGAAATGTAACTGAGATTTTTTTCTCCATAATAAGCAGCTTTGCAGCAGGTTATTTGTTTTCACTGCTTGAGAGGTATTGGAATGCTGCAAGCAAACATGCAGCTATATAGTTGAGCAGTTTTTAATGTCATGCTCTTAAGAAATAAAGCCTTTAGACAATTAGGAGCTACTGGTATTCACAAGGTAGAAGGTGGTGTTTTCAGAGGCCTAAAGGGAAACTGTTATACCTAATGATTAAATACTTGATGAGACATTTTTTTACTGCATTGTTTATGTATGATCTGTGTATCTCAGCTGAAAAGCTGAGATAAAATAAGATGTATGCATCTAAATAACTGGACCTCAAATAGCAGACCTTATGAGCAATACTGTGTGTATTTATTTAAAATATTTATAGCTCCTCTGGAAAGTTGGTGGGGGGAAAAAAACTGATGTGCTGAAACAGTACAATTAAACACGCTCTGCAGAAAAGGGGATGGTTGTCAGCTTCAGTTTTACACATACAGTACACATTTGATTTCATTAAAATTATGAGGTACCCTGTATCTGCAGGACTCAAGAGGCTCTCAGTCATGTCATATTGCAGTTGATGTCTCCTAGAGGTTCCTAGATTCTTATTGTAAATAAAAGGAACAGCATACAGTGGGACTTTTTCAAAAACGGGGAACAAATTTCAACATCTGACTGCACCGAGCACACAAATATTGGTTCTAGGCTCCTGAATCACCTTTGGTCCCTGGATCATTGCTTTTAACCATTTACACAAGGTTTTTACTGTAAAGCACTTTTACAGCTCAACATAAATGGACCTTCTGGGTGTCACGATATTAGTTCCCCCTCCTTAAGGGTGCTCCAGCCCTTTCACTCAAGACTGTATTCTATGCACCTGCTCCCTATTCCCAGCCCACCTTAAAAGCCAGGCGCTGACGCTCATCCGGGCTCTGCTCTGATTTCCATATCGTGCGAGTCCGGGACCAGGAAGTGCCTGGTCCCGTTAAGGTTTTAACCTCGGTTCCCGTTCCTGTTCCCCGTCCGCCGGTTCCGACCCGGCTTTCGTGGTTTTTAATTCCTTCCTCTGATGGATCTCCTGGTTTTGGACTTACCCTTGCGTTTTGGATTTTCCCTAAGGATTACTCTCGGATTGTTCGACTCGGCCACACCTCCCCCGTGCACCAGCGCACCTTGGACACGCCCCCCTGTCTTCAGCCCCGTATTCCTGCATGACGTTTCCCTAGTGTTTCCCCACTCCGTCGGATTGTGTCGTCCGCATAGGGTCCGGAAAGAACTGTTCGTTACACTGGGGCACAGGCTTTAAAGAAGCTTTTTAAAAAAAACAGACTTTACATTTCCTGTTATAAGCTATTCTTTTAGCATATGACAAGCATGCCCTTATTATGGCGATATCCTCCTAAACATTGGAGAAATAACTCTAGAAGTTCAATTAAAACAGAAATGCTTCAAATCACTTGGGATACAACAAAAAAGTGGTGTATTATAAAGTGTGTTAAAAATGTAGCTAGTTTGTTTTCATACCTTAGATTATAATAAAACCTCACCATTTAACACACACAGGTGTTTTCTTGAAGTCTGCTAGCTTCAAAGTTTATGGTTTGGCTTTTGTGTATAATTATAGTGAACTGCATTGGAAATGTATGAAAGTAAGCATTAATAAGCAGGAAAATTAAACCAAGAAACACCTAAAGTACTGGACTATATTGCAGATAAACTACCGATCTACCTTTTAAGCCTGTACAACCTGCAGAACTCCAGCTTTAATTGATTGGACTCAACAGCCTAAGTTTTAAGGTTATCTTTACAAGTGTGGAAAAGCATGGGCGTAATGTTGCAGCCTTCACTGTTGTTTTAGAAGTTGTTTTTTCCAGCTGTACATGAACATTTCTGTCTTGAGTCTTTCTTAACAATATGGTGTAAACAGTGTCTGGTTTCTACTGTGATCATTATTTCATTACTGAAGTAGCCTTTTGATATTTGCACAGTAATGTTTGTTGTTATGGCTGTTTTCATATTCGTAGTTTTCTTCTGTTAAAACTTAAAATCTCTCACATTAAATTGGCTACAAATGCAAGAATTCAACCAGATATTCTTACTTGTAAAATGTCTACTGTTGCATTGCAGTTAGTTAATGTAGTTAGTCCATAGTCAGCAATCTTAACTTTATTGTTAAGCTTTAATGATTGATGTTGTACCAGTAACCTTTAGAAATACTATAGTACTTCACAAATGCTTTGTGTGTTGGGAAATCTTTTGAGTAAAAGCCTTATAAAAATAGGTTTAGTTTTTACAGGACATCACAAAGAAATAGGATGGTATAATTCTTATAATTGCTTAGTGATTGTATTCGGAAGATTATGGACTAAACAGACTTCAGGAATGCCAGTGGATCATTGTGCTATTTGGAATTATTCCAAAAATCAAGTGACCTCTTTGCTGTAGTATTTTTAGTATTATTTATTTAGTATTAATAAAGAATAGATTTATTAAAGTCGTGCGATGTGTAAGCAGGATATGTAAAATAATGTAAAATAAAGTTTTTTATTATTGTTATAGAGAAACATGATCAGATTTTCCCTGGTTCAGAAAAAAGACGATTCAAATCTGTAATCTTTCCACTTGTATGTCATCGGAAAATACAAGAAGTTTCTGCTTTGTGCTAAGACATTAACGAGTACAACCCCCCTCTGTGCGGGAGTGCTGGCTGTGACAAATTAAAACGGTTTCACAGGTATTTTCAAAGTAGGAAGTACAGTACTTACTAGTTAAGAAAGCTAGGCTCCTCAATGAAATCGCTTTAACATGCTAATGCATTGGTGTAACAGTCCGGGCATGGCAAGCTTCCAATGTCAACTCGACTCGATTGGAAGACAATGCACGTATTCTAGCCCTAAATGAATTAATAGCAAACATGGTTTACATAAAAGACATTTTTCCAAGAAAGTTTATAATAATACGATCTATAGTTGAAATCTGAGCCTAAATATAAAGAAAAGGCATTTTCAGAGAGCAATCACGCTGTGCAGATTAGAATGGCAATTGTTTAGCAATAATATTATTTATGGTACCTGAAAGTTTCAGGTTGTTGCACAAAGCTAAGGTATGCGTATACATGATCTGACAACTGGAATCAATTTCCTGTAGTTAAACTCTGTTTATTTTTGAGTTAAGTTATGTAGAAAAAGCAATTAGGTTTATGAGCAATCTAATTACCTATTCGCTTAAAATGCTATATAAAATAAACTTAATTTAAAGATGAATGATAAGTGTCGAAGAAATAATTTTCGTAGTTAGAAATTATGAAACGCTCTGTTAAAAGCAAGAGAGTTTTTATGTCCGTTGCAGTAAAAGAAAATGCCTGAAAAGTACCAAGACCAGCCATATACTGTATGTTTATGTTCCAAAATTAATATCGTTTATGGCCTTCACACGCGTTACAGTATGCTCCTATTCTTTTTATGCTCAGGTACTAAGATTTCCCTTCAGTGGTAAAATTCCATATGAATATTCAATACTACAACGGGCACAGTAAAGACCTTTACTGTAAATCTTTCTACGACAGACCAATGGACCACGAGTGCCCCTGTCAGTCAACCAATCACGTACCGCGGTACCGCGCGTAATCTTGCGTTAAAATGCGCGACGCTGTAGCCAATTACCTCTGGTACGTGTCTGTACCGCGCACTTTGAATGGCTGCATTTGTAATTATTATTATAGGAGGATTTACGGTAACTCGCGGTAGACTGCGTAAAGCGCACCACAAAATAATTCGGTATCGCCCGCACATTTTGAATGGCTGCATCTGTATACAAAACAGTGTGAGTATAAATTTTAAATATAATAATTGTCATACATAATATAAGGTATGAATGACAAATATAGTAATATTAAAATTGTGTTGGAATAAACTGTTGTACTTTTTCCCGTGTCTTTTAAAATGTAATCATTTACAAGACTTTGGTCAAATGTGCATTTGATCTGACAAAATAAAAAAATCAAAAAATGAAAGTAAACAAAAAAGTAAATTATGAATTAAATGTGACACTTGTAAAATAAATCAAACTTAAGTTCTTAAATAATGAGAAATAAAATTTAAAATATACTGAAAAATGCTCCTTTTCCCATCGGCACTGAGATGAAGCTCATCAGCAGCAACGGACTGAGCAATGGGCTGTTTATTCTTCAGAAGCACTCTGTTGCTCCTGATGAACTGCACATGGTCCATCTGAGAAGGGAGCTGTGAAAGGGCCGGGTTAGCTTCTTTCACAGCTCCAGCCGTAAATGAGTCATCACAGAGCCGTGGCAAAATTGAGCAAATTGCAAAATGAACCTTACAAGGAGATAATAATTATAATAATTAATAATTGCTTACACTTATATAGCGCTTTTCTGGACACTCCACTCAAAGCGCTTTACAGGTAATGGGGACTCCCCTCCACCACCACCAATGTGCAGCATCCACCTGGATGCTCTCCTACTGCCACAATCAGTTCTTTCATAGCTCTAGGAATGTCATAGGGAAGTCACCCTGAGCTATGTTATTTGTCCCTATGTTAATGATTAGTAATATATCCTCTTTCAGGGCCTGGAGGTGGTACTGCTGGTGGGCACTGCGCTGCAGTGTTGTGACAGGGTGCAGCCACACCCGCTCTGCAGGCATCGGTTTTTCCGGGCCCCGCAACATAGAGTTGCTGAGGACATACACTTTCTTTGGACCTGATGGGAAAAAAGGCATTATCACAGCTACATCATAAAATAAATCTTAAAAGTATATAAACTATAACTGAACAGCAAACATATTCAATGAATAGCAATGAACAATGAATAACAATGTAAATGTTTAAAATTATAACTAATGAGTAACTATATACAGTGCTGGAAACCAGCTATCAGGAGGCACGGGGAAGTTACATCAGCAGTTATGTATAGAGGATTAATTTCATATTGCTATCTGCAGGGATCAGCCTTTTGATCTCCCTGGCGCATCAGCATCCATAATCTGCATGTTTTCAAATTAATTGACTTCCTAGGTATCTACAAATACAGATATCTTAAGATGCTGGCTCCATGGATCAGCTTTTCACCAGCCTCACTGGCACATCAGCATTGGCTACAAGATGTTTTCCTATTCGTCTTCCTCAAAAGTATCTGCATCTGACACACAGCATAACGTTAGCAACAGCCTGGAGCTTAAAAAAACTAAGCAACAATCCTCACCTCATTATCCATGTAATCATCTAACAATGGATACTCAATTATGCCACTAACTTCATCATTGCCCTCCTCTACATAATCCACAACAAACAAGTCTCCTGTTCTATTTACATGGACTACCCTGCCTGGCCACCAACATTCACTCCCATCTTCACTACTCACAAACATGTGCTCTACTTTCTTGCCTAAGAAGTCCTCTGCACTAATAAGAAGCAATTCTAAATAACTATCCATATAATCTTTCCACAAAGCAAACCACCACATTTTTCTAAATCCATCATATTTTAGTTTAAAAATATACTCCTGGCCATCTAGTCTCATTTCAGCAATTGTGCCCTTGTACCACACCTTCCTACCTTTCTCATCAAAAGCATGTCTAACTCTCTTTCCTAACAAGTGTTCTGGATTAATTAACATAGGAATTCTTAATCTTTCCATACCAACCTTTTTTCTACCTAGATCTCTAGCCTTAAAATGCTGCTTTAGACCCTCCTTTAAAAACTCTGCCTTTTCTTCAACAATATGTTCTGATGGTGCCAAACAATAATCTTTGTCTTCTCTAGATGCAGCTGGGATTTCCTCTGGCCTGCAGACAACACTTTTCCCGTCCTTTGAAAAATTGAAAACTCTATTTTCATTTTTCATTCCTATCACAAATCTCCTAAACTTCAACTGTGCTGCAATTGAGGAAGCTTCTTGTCCTCATCTAAATTCCTCAGTTGCGCATCTATTTCTTCATCGCTGTTCCAAAGTCCCCCATACTTTACTATCTCTACCGCTAGTACTTCCTTTGTCCTTATATCTCTTGTTTCCTTTTCTATCTTTTTTTCCTTCTTCTCTCAAAGTGTCTGCAACCTGGCATCTCTTATCCTAGCCATCCTCTCACAAAACACAGCCCTCTGCTCTTTAACTGATTCTCTAGCTTGAGATAAAACTTCTGCCTTCTTTTCAGAATCTAGTTTTTCAAGCCACTGCCAAGACCTGTTCTCCTTGAACATAATCAAACCCTCGACAGCTAATGCTGTTGCTCTGACCTTAACTTTAAGTAAATTATCAAATATTCCAAAATCCCTCTCACAGCTTATATTCATCTTGGGTGCTGATTCAAGCTTTTCAAACATCTCCTATGAAACCTCATCATACCTGCCATGTTCTAAATGATCTGCTACCATCCTAAACACACCTTTACAAAACTAGCAAGGATCAGTTCCACAGCCTGTCTAGTCATGTCCTCAAATTCAGGGCTCCTCTGTTCTGTTAGCTTCTGCAGAACAGGCCCAGAATGTACCTCTATGTCGATAAACAAGCATACCTCACCTCTGACTAATTTACTGCTATCAGCCTGCCATTCTTTCAGTTTGCACACTAGCTCCCTGTATCTTGCATTCATTTCTAAAACTTGCTCTTTTTTCCCAGAGCTTTCCACAAAGGCTCTGTCATGAATTTTCAAATAATTCCCAGTGCTCTGCATCCTGCAATAAACTGACCTACACTCAAATCCTCAAACACTGCTTCTATTAATTTATTTTCATTACGTATACCATGCATGAATTCCAGCAATTCAGCATGCAAAAAATAAACTCCAGCTGCTTTGTGGAACATTGCATTAATTCGGTTTCCTTTAGAGAGAACCAGAGGGACATGATCAGATTTCCCCTGACTCAACAAAAAAGATCTAAACTGCACAGATTTGCCACTTTTCTCACACCATCTTTCATGGACGGTTTTGCACACTGATCTAATCAATCTAACTGTACCACTCTCTCCTACTGTTCTATGCATCCAATCTAAACTAACACTGCCCACCTTTTCACCACAAAAAATAATTATTTCCCAGACAAAAAGTGTAACATTTGCCTGATGTGCCAAGCCATCAATTAAATGCAATCCACAGAACAACTCATTGATAACTCTGATCCTAGCTTTGTCTGTTTCACTGAGGTCATCAAATCCATCTATCATTTCAGGCAAGATATCAGTTATGTACTGCGCCAGAATTTTTTTAATTTTTTTTTCTGTACTTGCCCTGTCGCCAATTATATTTGTAATTTTGCAGAAAATTTCCTTCTCAGAACGTGTTGCATCCGAATTCTTGCTTCCACTGTTAACAACATCTTGCACCATCTCTCTAAATGTGTCAAATATGGACTGAGCTGAACCTGATGCCTGCTCTCTGAGTCCTAAATGCATTCTGCTACCATCCTGGAAAGAAATCCCTGCAGTTCCATATTTAGTGGTCCCATCTGTGGCAACGGTTAAATTACTTTCTTGCAACAGTTTTTTTTTTAGATGTTGCAAAGAAACTTGCCTTGCTTCTAACACAAGATATTTACAAAAACTTTCCCCTGGTAATCTATCTACCTGAATACCTACCAATTTATCAAAAGCTAGTCTGACTATTTGAGAAGCCTTTCGTGCTCTAACGCCCATGTTTGCTACTAAATCCATATAAGCCTCTCTTACAGCATCACTATACTTGCCTTTTTCATACATGCTAATATTGTGACTCACTATCCTGTCTTTCTCTGTTTTCAAGCCTTCATAATCTCCCTGCCAGAACTGTACCTCCTCATTCAGGTCCCTCACCCTATGTGCTAAATCTGCTTCAGAATCACATTTCCTTTTATAATACGCAACCTTCTGCGATTCTTTTTTTTTGTATATCTAAGCTTTTCCAACTGTTCTTGCAATTCATCAATACTCTTCTCTAGCTGTGCCTTTTCCTTCTCTGACTCACTTTTCTCCTGTTCATTCAAAATGACTACCTGCTCACACTCCACAACTTTTTGCTCAAGTGTCCGAATTTTACTATCCCTGCATCTAAGACTTTTATTCACATTCCTAACACTTCCATGTCCTACCTTTTCATTTGCCTTGCTTAATTTATTTGAGAGAGCTTGAATTTCTTTTTCAGCCTTATAAAGCATAAGTCATCTCTTTTTTTTCTTGTCTAACCTAGCTCTTTCATCATCTAGCTTCCTGCATTCTTCCATTAATCTATGCACATTTTTAAACTGTGCTCCTAATTCACTAACTACCTCATTAGTGCACTTTACATCACTTAATTCACTTATTCCTGATCTTACATCACAAGCAGCGCTAGTACATCTTCTGCAGCTGAAATTTCACTGCTCTCCTTTCTTACTAGGGGCAGAGCAAAGATCTGGCGGTCAAAATCTTCCCTTTCCCTTTCGACAAGTCAGGCACCCAGAGGGAAGGGGGTGTCTTCTCGCCACCATATCTGAAATGCCAAATAGGATTGGCTTAAGCGACATACACAGTCGTTTAACTGACAGTTTGAGGTAGCCTATTGTGTAGATTTCACTTTGTTGCTGATAGGTTAAGCTTTTCAAAACTCAGCCCATGTGACTGATTTTTCACCCTGGTTCATTGGTTAAACGCAATGATCACAAGCACCATCATGGTAACTGGGATGTGTAGTTTTTAATTCAGTTTGAATTATAACTGTACGTACTGTCTTCATATTTGGACAGGGCTTTAAAGAGAGGGCATGCCAAACATTTTCGGTGCCATTGTCTCCGCTTTAAAGGTACCCCCGTTGCGGAAGAATTTGACCTCGGAACGTTTGACCAGCGTACCTTTAGATTTTCTCTATGTGGATGTACAGATGCAGCCATTCAAAATGCACAGAGTATGTCACAACACATCATACCACATCATACTGCAGTTATGATAATAGTATCCAGAATCACGTTGTAGAACCACCAGGTGGAGCTAATAAAGCTTAACCTCTCATGTGTAGCGCTACCTCGCTACCAGTGTAGCGGCGAGGCTTATTAATAAGAAAGAATTAAGTGTTCTGAGCCTTCCCAAATGAGGCCCCATTTCTCTGTTCATCTCTGTGGTGCAGCCACAGAGAGACTATTCATGCAGGGTGATTTAAGATGTTTTCTCCTGATAAGGACAGTTCCCAAAGGGGGATGCACTTAGCTAAGCCTGGCTATCATGATCAATGGTCATCCATTGGCGCCTATCTGTCTAGGGAGTGCCAGTTGGACATCTGGACTGCATTACTAAGTGTCAGGAGTAAGTGACTCATATCTCACCTTGATCAACCAATCAGGGACTGGTAGGGCCGAGTAACCCACGTGGGACTCTGATGGCCATGGAACTTTCAGCCAATCAATGAGCTGAAGTTCCTCCAGGTAAAAATAGGCAACACAGAGAGCCTGAGAGATTCAGAAGGGATTCAGGAGAATTCTGTGGACTTTTCTAAAGGGAATTCAAAGGAGAATTCCAGGGCAGGACGGCCCAGGAGCAGAAGGCTCCCAAGGGCAGGACATTCTCACAGCGCGCCTCCTGACCATCCTGAGACTCAGCCCGGTCAACCACGGAACGGCCAGTGTGTCCGAGTGCCAGAACTTTCCTTTGTTCTAAGAGTCTAGAGTGGAGGTTGCCAGAGAGTAACCAGCAGCAGGCCTCGTGAACAGGTCGGAACTGTGGACAGCTGAATCACTATTCAGAACTAGCTCTTCATCAGGAACGAACCGGTCCTCTTCCTGACTTGCTGGGACCCACAGTCATCTTTTCTCCTGTGCACAAACTTTGCTAGTTAAAGCCAACAGTGAGCATCAGCAGCGCACCGTCGCAAGCCGCACAGCACAGCCTTGCACGGAGCCAGAGAGCACGGATTGGACAGCAACAGCCTGCAACTGTTTCTTTGTGCCCGCAGGAGATCTGAATCCCCAGAAATTGGATGAGTATTTAACTTCAATGCATTACAGCTCGAGAATTCAATTGTTATCCCAACCAGTTGATATCAATTTAATTCCTAAGAGTTATGTACTTGTTTGAGTATCTAATGTAGAAGTTATAACCAAGTTCATTTACGAAACGGTCTTAATGAATGATATACTGAACGTATGTCCTCTTGATATGTGTAACACTTTGTAACTGATTGAATATATACCTTTTGTATTCTGATAACCCTCTCGATAAGATCTGTTAGGTTTACATGCATATTCTATGTATTAATAAATGTATCCTCGTGTATTAGTACCTGTGTGTGTGTGTTGTTTGAGTTATGTCGCATGGTTGGACTCTAAAGCCATCAAAAGAATCAACTTTGTGATTTACTGCTACAATTAATAATTGTCTCAGTAAATGCCCAAACCCTACAGAACTGGTGCCTTCAGAGAGCCACTACATTACATTTTGGCTATGGCAACGTTACATATTTGGCGTCCCTGAACGGCTATGAATCATTACACCAGAAAATGCACAGTTTCAAATCCCAGTCACTGCTGAAGTACAATCTTTTTCCAATTAAGAATTTAAGTTGAATACTCTTTAGACTTTTAATAATTTTAAACTGTGTATTACAGCATGATATCATTAAACATTAAAAAGTCAGTATATTTTATAAAAGCAAGATTGCTCAGTTGGACAAAAGTACACAACCTTTCACCTTCATCATAAATATTTTAATTATACAGAAATATCTTATGCATCAAAGTCTTTAGGGAAGATTTTGCTAATAGTATTAATAATGAATGACAGGCTGTAAGCTTAAAGCATTACCGTGGTCCACTTTCTTTGTAACCGTCTGCATCAGTTTAACTGTTGCGACACGAAAAAACTTCATTCATTGAAAAAAAGTAACACCACAGCATTTCGTTGATCTGATCACATATACATTTCCAATCATACAATTGGAACATAAAAATATTATGTAAACATTATATGAGTGGTATTGGTATTGGTAAAGTATTTCACTTTCTTCCTGAACATTTTAAACGTCAAAGTCTTTCATTAGGTTACATACTGTGGTTATTTTGGAAAAGTTTTTATGTGCTCCTTCTGACTATATTAAGTTTATATACTTAGTAAAAAGTTATTTTGTTTTAACCATTTCTATGAATACTTACAGATGTTATTGCAGTAAAAGAAACACATACTTTTTAGAATTGGAATAAAAGGGAATATAATATGGAATCACGTATCTAAAGAAATTAATAATGATATAATTATATTCATATACTGTAGTTTAAATTACAACAGTAGTACACTTTCTTTGGAAATGTCTGCATCAGTTTCACTATTTCCCACGTGATTATATCTGTGGCATAATGGGTTAGGCGTGTGCCTTCAATGCCTGTGGTCGGGGCTTTGTCATAAATATGCTTTGTCAGTGTGATATATGGTAAACTGAATACAAATTGAATTATTGTGGTGATTTAATAATCTGTTCTGTATAAAATAACATTAAGAAATAAATTACATTAAAAATAATATTAAAGAGTAGCATTACTGTTTTGCCTTTTGTTTAGAATTTCTAGCATTTCTGTCATGCTTCAAATGCCAAAATGGACAGCAAGAAATTTAAAACTCCTTTTACACAAAATATTATTAAGATATTGTTGAAAGCCTATTTGAGTGATATCCTTAGAATAAGAAGCAGAAAAACAACAAAAAATATTCTTAAAATAGAATTCTGCTCCTTTACACAAGATAATTCAATGAGCTTTAGCAGCATACTTTCTCAGCTTTAGGAATGTAGACCTGTTATTTTTTATAAAAAGAAAAACCCTTTGTTATGAAGCAGCAAAAGCTTATTAATATTAATTCTTAATAACTCATGCTTTTAATACAGTCCATAAACCTGAAAAATGTTCCTTGTAAAATACATTTGGTTACATATAAAGTGGTGTAAATGTCCCTGTTAACCTGATATCATAGCATTTTTTGGACTTACACACCTTAACCCACTTCTAATACAGGAAAATGAGGAACCAGGTCTTCTAACCTTATTATGTTCCATGATCTCACCTGAATCAATGGATAGGCAATGAGGATAATCAGTCACGCTTGCTGATTCAGCTCACTAACAGAAATCAGCTCACTAACATGCTGACTCTGAAACTAACCTTTCTACTTAGTCTTATCACAAAACATACCTTTTTTGGTAAGAGCAAACAAACATTCAGGTAAGAGCAAAGGCAGCAGGGTATCATGGTAAACAATTCTTGGTGCAAAGACGTGGAGATTATTTCAACATCATGCTCTTTACATCTTGAACATTCGACAATAAAATGTCGCCCTTTATAGTAGTATAAAGCGACACCTTTCGTCAAACTTTTTTGACAGCTGCCGAGCCCCCTTTTTCAGCCACTGGGAGTCCATGGTGGGGCTGATGTCCCACCCCCTCAGGAGCCAATGGTGTGTTGTTAAAGGGCGGATGTCCCATCTTCCCCCTGCCAGTCGGGCCTGAGCCTCAGGGTCCAAAAGCCCCGGCCACTGCATCCCTTGATTTATAAATACTGTAAGTGTATGAAACCGTGTATTTGGGTTGGAATGCGACCATGTCTTCCGCGGGGTTGAGTGCGCTCTATTATAACTCTAGGGAATCGGGGAGTTACGGCGGCGTGGGGAGTCTGGTGAGGGCTGCGAGATACCGGGATGTGAGCGGCACCAGCCGTGGCCGGGTGGCCGAGTGGTTGACCCTGACAGCAAGTCTCAAAAAACATCAAGGGCGTGTCAGCACTCATGTACACACAGTGACAGCGTAAAGTCTCAAGGAAAGAACTCGCAGGACAAATAGCATGTGAAATGTGAACCACTTTATTTCGTCAATAGGTTTTTCAAACACAGAAACATCGTAGTACACACTTTTCACAAACGTTACAGACTCCTGTTTGCAAGCATGTGAAATGTGAAACACTTTATTTCATCAATAGGTTTTCAAACACAAAAACATCGCAGTACACACACGGTACTGGCTCCTGTTTGCAATCAACAATTATATGTTGGTGCGGAAAATTAATTCGGTACACTTAACTACCACCCCAACATTGTTTAAGAACTTTGAGGCATCTGAAAAAACATTCATAATGCCCTTCCACTCCCCATGTCTAAAACCATGCGAGCCGCATTGGGCGATTCGATCTAGCAGAGCAAAAAAAAATGCCTGCGTAATCAGCGGGATGGTGTTACCACAGGTTCTGTGCAAAACACGTTGTATTTTGGAATACACACTTAGGTTGCCACCAGGCTTCCATTTCTGATCTGAAAACATCAGATCTGCAATAATTTCACTCATGTTCTTGACATACACATCTATCTCTTTAACAAATTTAAGGACATTAGCATTCAACTCTTTGTTTTTCATATCAAGCTTTGTAGAAAGAAGTGTGTAAAGCACTCTTTGTAAGAATTCAGATGTATACATTCGAAATTCTTCATTCTATGGATGGTGGCAAACCTGGGTCTGCGAAAGCTCTATTCACATGGCATGTATTTCACATTTTACATAGATATTTTGTTTTGCATCTGTAAAAATAACAATAATGTTTCTTTTGCAATGCATCAAAAGTCACGTCCGCTAATTTTTCATCTAGCTAATCAAATATGAAGCGTACATGCTTGTATGGTGAGAGGTCGTCAATTATGTTTTTAAGCAAGTGTTTTATGGTCCGCTCAGTGTCATTTGTAATGGTGTACGAACCCAGACACCTGGCAATGTACAGAACAGCCAATAAAATTTGGGATAAACTGAGAGAGTTACAAATTTCTAACGCTGCAAACATCACATCTTCAAACCCATCTGTGTAGCCGACAGCCAGGCATGTGTGACCCCGTTGACCGGGGTGGTCAATCAAACAGGCCAGGCATTCATCAACCAAAACCCCCTTTAAACAGTGTTTGAAGATACAATAAATTACTGCTTTCACAATCTGGGCCATAACATCAGGCTCATTAGGGACATCATTAGCTAAGCCTGGTTGTGCATCATCATTATTAACATTTTGACAAACACACAAGCATAGACACGAAACATTCAGGAGCGATGGTAGTTTGAAGATTGATGGGTCGATCTCTTCATTATTCTATTAAAGGAAAAAGAAAAGGAAGGCTTAACAAAATAAATAGACATGCTTTGTACCTAAAATATCTATCATTTAACGCCTCTTTTGTGTTAGGGTTTTTCGTTAATATTTACTATTTGTAGCACCGTTTCATCACCACTCCCTGGCAGTTCTTCAACACCAGGTTCCCCATCCAAACTCACATGACAGCTGCTGTCACATGTCGCAGAGGGCGGGGTTGGGTTTTGCTAAAAAGAAGACCAAGTATTAAAATGACATACGCTAAGCTCCGATTGAAACAACAATTCCATGATCAGAAAAAATATTTTAGCAGCCTAACTCTTCACTTTGTAGAGCAGAGGAACCCAATGTTTCTCCACACAAAGAAGCCATCTTCGTAGCTAGCATCACCGGGGTGGTGTCTGACATCTCCAGGGACACGCTGTGCCCCTGTCAAGCCAGTGTGTTTAAGAATATGAGCCAATGGTGTAACCGCACCTACATAACTCAAGACATTTTTCAATTGGTTGTGGTGTTTTAGAATGACCAGCCGCATCTCTCCACCCCCCCAAAGCCACATGTGTTTTATCGAGAGCGAAAAGTATTCACTTATCAGCTTATAAGTTTTAAACTTTAAAACTATTAACACACAACACAAACACAAATGATGTGTTTGCGCAGAAAATATTTTTTTTTGTAGAAACTTTTAAACACGCGTGGATTGGTCTTAAAGCTATAAAACATTTTAAGAAGACACATTTAGCTTATTTTTAATAACACATTCGCGACAGCTTTTCAAAAGTTTGACACAAATGATGTGGTGTTGTTCTTTATATTTTAACAGACTGGTCTTAAAGTTATAAAATAATTTAATAGAGATTTTTGGGAGTCTTGTGGGGGTCGGTGTCACGACAGTTAAAGGCTCTGGAATGCAGAGACAATGTATGGTTTTATCTGGCAAACACAGGCGATCGATTAGACATCCAGAGTCCTGGGGGTGGTATGTGGTAGCGGGGTGGGGGCGTTAAAATTGACCTCATAGCGAAAGTTCATAAAAGTTTTAAATTTTAAGCGGGTACAATTAACAGTGACAATAAATGTCAAGGATGGTTTGTGAACATATCACTATAAAGAATAGATACATTATAATGGTCTAAAATGTTTTCTAAAAATGTTTCTTAAAATAATTTCTACAGCCCAACACGTGCGCACCCTGTGAGGAGTCCTGGAGTAGGGATGTGGCTGATCAGCGGGGTGGGGGTGCTAAAATTGACCTCATAGCGAAAGTTCATAGAACTTTAAATTTTAAGCAGGTACAATTAACAGTGACAAAAAAAGTCAAGGATGGTTTGTGAACACATCGCTATAAAGAATAGATACATTTTCTTATAGCAATACCGTTAATTAAAAAACATTTTTCTTAATAATATTCTTAGAGGTCTGTTGCTGAATAAATCATAGACACTGGTGCACATTATCGCCATGATTAACAGCTATGAAATTTAGACACAGATGTTTGTCTTAAAATAATATAGATTTTAACATTATAACTGTCTAAAACATTTTCTAAAAATGTTTCTTAAAATAATCTCTACAGCCCAGCACGTGCACACCCCATTATACCTAAGGTTAAAGGATTTATTAGAAGAGGATGAGGGGGGTGGGGGGGTATTAGAACATGTGGCGTAACATCTGAACTTCTGGCAGGATTCCAAGGCTATTAGTCTCGCGTTATCGACTAACTTGTCAGAATGGATCACTAAGATCAAATTCAACAGTCTGAAGACGTCTTATTTTCTGACTTAACACTACACGATTTGATAGACGAAGACGAGGATTTCCAACATTTCTCAGGTACAGATGCAGCCATTCAAAATGCACGATACAAACCCGCGGTACGGTAAGCTACCCACAAGCCACCGCAGGGCACCGCTGTAAGTGATTGGCTGGCCAAAATGACCGACAGGGGCACTTGTGGTGCATTGGTTGGAAGTGAAAAGATTTAATAATTTAATCTCTTTACTGTACACATTTAAATCCTCTTAGTATTAGTATCTTAGAAGAGGAGCATAACGCATCTGAAGGTCATAAACGATATTAATTTAGGAACATAAACATTACTGTATGTAAACTGTACTGTGTATGGCTGGTCTTCGTAGTTTAAAGAAAAAATACACACCAGTCTTCCATTTCTCCCTAAACATTTTAAGCATGAAAGTTTTATGAAACGGTACCCAAATATGCGATTGCTGTATAGAATTAATTTTAATTTAAAAAAATTATTTAACACAAAAATTAAGCTGTTTACATCTTCCGCCTGAGAACAGTCACCCGTTGCTACCCAACGCAGAAACAAAGCCACTAACTAGCAAAGAGAGGACATTAGCTAGCCAATATGATAAAGAAATAAATGATTATTTTGTTTATTTCTTTTGCACATTTATTTGAACATTTCCATCAATTGTACAAGCACTTGGAAACTGTCCAATCCCTAGTTCATCAGGCATTTTCTTTTATGCTGCGGGCATTCTCCCGGTCTGGCGCCGGTCTGTGTCTTCTAGGATATAATGCCAGCAATTTTTTAAAAAATTTGGGTTTCCAATAATGCTGCAGCAAACTCTTGTTTTTATGTCCACTATAACAGACAATCTATTAGCAAAAGTGCGTTTAACCGAGCATTTAATAATTTCCTAAAATGAAAATGATTTACTTTATTTCCCTCACGGGATCAATAAAAGTATCTACAGTATCATCTATCTAAAAAATGGGACAGAATTCTGGGGTCTCCCTATACCAGAGATTACGGTAGGGCTTCAGAATGGTGATTGGCTGACACCATCTGACACCCCTCTGATTGGAGAAAAAAGACGTGCTGGTCTGCTACAGATGCAGCCATTCAAAATGCGCAGGCGATACCGCATTATTTTCCGGTACGCTGTACGCAGTCTAACGCGAGTCACCGGTAAATACCGCGAGTTACCGTAAATTCTCCTATAATACCGCAAGCAAAATAATAGTATCTGGAATTTCCGCAAGGTGGAGCTAATAAAGCTCAACCTCTCATGTTTGAGCTGTCGCCATCAAAGTCTATAACGAAGATATTACTAATAGTATTAATAATGAATGACCTTGGACTAGCTGTAAGTGTAAACTCAAAGTATTGCCCTGGTCCACATTCTTTTTTTCATTTACCGTCTTTGTAAAAGTAACACCAGAGCATTTCGCAATCACGCATTTGTTTCCAATCATGCAAAGTACAGTAATTTTTGAGAATCGATTCACCACGCCTTTCACATGCTCATAAAAGAGATTGATTTAGGAACATAAACATATTACCGTATGCAAACTCTACTGTATACAGTATGTATATGTATATTTAATGTCTTAACTGTGCCCATTTAAGTATTGAATATTTATATGGAATTTTACCACTGAAGGGAAATCTTAGTGCCTGAGCATAAAAAGAATAGGAGCATACTGCAACGCGTGTGAAGGCCATAAACGATATTAATTTTGGAACATAAACATACAGTATATGGCTGGTCTCGGTACTTTAAAGAAAACATACACGGAACATGGTTTAATTATGACCAGAATCGGTCTTGAGATATTTTTAACTTGATTTACAGTATTTGAGAGGTATGTGTTGACACCGATACTACGTAAATACTGCTCACGTATATGTTTCTAGGTTTATATTATGCATTTCATACGGTCAAATTACTTTTGAGCAACTGATAAGAAGCGCGAAACGGTATGCCCAGGGCATTTTAGTTTTCGTTTTGTTTTAATGCAGTGCGGGGACTCTGCTTTAACTATATCGCTGTGGATTGATTAGAGATATCAAGTACATACAAGTTATTTTTTAAATGTTGTACTTCGTCTTGTAAAAATGATACGAGTACATCATCTGTCAACAATTACACAGTTTCTGTTTCCATATTGCGGATTTTGGTTACGTAATATTATTTTCTAATTTCACGTTGTGAATATATGATTTTGGCAAACAGAGCCGCAAAGAAGTACATTATGGGTTGTTGTTTTTTTTTGCAGTTTTATCTAGAACAAGCGATGCTTAAACCTTTGTCTGATTCTTGTGAAACTATCCACATGACAGTTACCTAGGAGTTGACTTCAGTGATGTCACTGATGGGATGTTTCTAAAACTCCATCCACTGTAACACGTCTTCTCCACTTGTCCTGCATATGAACTTGAACTTGAACTTTATTGCCATATGTAACCGGTACTGGTACAATGGAATTCTTACTTACAGAAAGTCTCTCGATTGTAAAACAAGTGTAAAAAACAAGACCAAGTGCAAACAGTGCATCAAGACAATGTACAAACAAACAATAGACAATGTGCAAGTAAACATGTAGACAGTTTGAATGTAAACAATACAGATGTGTAAACAATGATTGGAGATGTGCAATAGATAAGAAATCATAAAGAGGTAGATGGTGATGGTGTAGGTGTGGTCCGAGGGGGATGGCTAAATGTGTTCGCCAGTCTCACTGCTTGTGGATAGAAGCTATTGAAGAATCTAGTGGTAAGTGTCCGTATGCTCTTATATCTCTTGCCTGAGGGCAGTGGGGTGAAGAGCTCATGCCCGGGGTGGTGACTGTCCTCTGTGATGGCCAGAATTCTACCACAGCAGCGGTCCTCATAGAGCTGTTTAATCTCGGTGAGACCGCAGCCGATGATCTTCTGGGCCATATTGACCATTCTCTGCAGTGCCTTTCTTTCTCGCGAAGAGGTGTTGCCATACCACACGGTGATACCGTTGGTGAGGACGCTCTCGATGGTGCAGCGGTAGAAGTTCACCAACACATGTATTGGCATCCCCCATCGCTTGAGGCACCTCAAGAAATAAAGGCGCTGCTGAGCCTTCTTCATGATAGAGTCAGTGTTCATCATGAAGAAGGCTCAGCAGCGCCTTTATTTCTTGAGGTGCCTATGTATTCGCTAATGAAGCTGTGTGTTCTGAGCCTGGTTCTCTACATTTCTGTATGAACCAGCTTAGAGGGCTAAAGACAGCTTGTGTTTAAATTGAGTGTAAGGTAATTTATGCTTCTAAAGTCATGGTCAGCATTTATTATTTTACTGTGCTGTAAACTTGTTCTGTGCCTAATTACATTATTTTATAGCTTTATCAAATCTGTACATTGTGTAGTGTGCTCTCTGAAGGCACCAGTTCTGTAGGGTTTGGGCATTTACTGGGACAATTATTAATTGTAGCAATAAATCACAAAATGATTCTTTTGATGACCTTAGAATCCAACCATGTGATATAACTCAAACAACACACACAGGTACTAATACACGAGGATACATTTATTAATACATAGAATATGCATGTAAACCTAACAGATCTTATCGAGAGGGTTATCAGAATACAAAAGGTACATATTCAGTCAGTTACGAAGAGTTACATATATCAAGAGGACATACGTTCAGTATATCATTCATTTAGACCGTTTCGTAAATGAACTTGGTTATAACTTCTACGTTAGATACTCAAAACAAGTACATAACTCTTAGGAATTAAATTGAAATCAACTGGTTGGGATAACAATTGAATTCTCGAGCTGTAATGCAGTGAAGTTGAATACTCATCCAATCTTTGGGGATTCAGATCTCCTGCGGGCACAAAGAAACAGTTGCAGGCTGTTGCTGTCCAATCCGCGCTCTCTGGCTGCGTGCCAGGCTGTGCTGTGCGGCTTGCGACAGTGCGCTGCAGATGCTCACTGACCGGCTAGTTAGTGTTGGCTTTAACTAGCAAAGTTTGCGCACAGGAGAAAAGATGACTGTGGGTCCCAGCAAGTCAGGAAGAGGACCGGTTCGTTCCTGATGGAGAGCTAGTTCTGAATAGTGATTCAGCTGTCCACAGTTCCGACCTGTTCACGAGGCCTGCTGCTGGTGCTAACCTCGGGTGGATCCTCTGGTTATTCTCTGGCAACCTCCGCTCTAGACTCTTAGAACAAAGGAAAGTTCTGGCACTCGGACACCCGTGGTTGTCCGGGCTGAGTCTCAGGATGGTCAGGAGGCGCGCTGCAAGAATGTCCTGCCCTTGGGAGCCTTCTGCTCCTGGGCCGTCCTGCCCTGGAATTCTCCTTTGAATTAATTAAATTAAATTAAATTAAAATTTATGACATGTTTTAAAATTGCCGTAAGCACCCGCATAATTGAACATTCGTATTTCCAAATGGCTTAAAAGGGTACATTTCAACCATGCGGTCATTTTGGATTGCAGTCGTAGAATAAAGTTCTAAAATGTTTCTAAAAGATAAGCCTTTACATCTATGGTATAGAAAAAAGACATAATGTATTCCACAGATCACTGCAAAAGAAAAAAGGCTTTGGGTGAAAATCCATAGGAGTAGAAAAATTCTGCTCCGTCGTCATCGGGTAGGTAAATAGCGAGCCAGTGTTCGCCGGGGCGGTCATGTGGGTGAGTATAAGCTATTAAACTCAGAGGGCGCCACGCCAGTCTCTCGATCGGTAGTGCATCACTGGGGAACACGCCTAGAAAACTGTCTCGGGTGTAGCGGTCTCCGGTTAGAATGTCTTCCAGCTGTTTAGTGTTCATCTTTATGTGTAGGTTGTGTGGCCTCCCGCGTTTTTTAGCTGAAGTTGTAAATGACTTGACGTCTCATATCAAGCTCTATCACGTTGTCGAACAGTGCGTACACAACCATGTTAACTGTAGCGGGTAGCGGTAGTGCAAAGCATATTTCAGCTCTCAGATTACCCGTTTTGATAAGTGAATAATGACCTGTGCACTCGTTGTCGGGGCTGAGGTTGAAAGCGAACAATGTGTAACCGTTCGCATACTCCTCACAGTCCACCAGAAGTGGTTTGTCTTTCAGACGCTTCCCGGATGTTTCCACCAGATTAAAATATTCATGAACGCAATGTCCATTCTGGAAGTCTGGTTGAAGCGGTTTAGTGGGGATTTGTTCACCGTCCGCATAGAGAGCCAGTAAAACTGCCACTGAATGCTGCGTTGTCCACAAACCCCCAAATTACCACTTTGGGTAACTGCCCGAGAAAAAGGTTTTCTTGGTTACACACACGGCTCCCTGCAGGCAGACTGAAGACTTTCATCTGTACGCGGTCTATGGGGTATTTAGCTTTGGCTGTCAGGAGTGCTTTGGCGTGTCCCAGTCTGACCCCAGGTGACACTCTGACTCTTTTCACAAACAAAGATGCTGAGAATACGCTCAGTTTGTGTTCTCTGGCGTTGTTCATTAAGCAGAAAGCATCTCTGTTGTACGTGAGTTTTATTTTGAGTTCAATGCCATTCAGAAGTAGTTTGTCCTGAAAAAACAGGTCTACGTGAATGTGACCCAGGATCTCCAGGTTTCGGCTTTGCGTCGTGTATAATGCTCTTTTTCAGAACCCCTGATTGGGTCCATCCAAAATTGTGGACTCGTGTTGCCTGGCTGCGTCTTTGTAAAAGAGCCCGGTTGAATACTGCATCTTTAGCGTCTCTTCACTGTAGTTCAGGACAGACTCTATAAAGGCTCTGTAAGGATAACAGTCGTTGCTCTGGCTGATCAACCAGTCTCCTACGGTGATGTCAACCTGGCTGAAGATGGCAGTGATGGGGTTATTCACCAGACTCACACGGGCTGCCGCATCAATGTCCCGACCGTCTGCTTCCGTTATTTTACAGGACAAATAGAGCAGCGTGTTGCTTAAATCTAAATAATCTTCTCCATTGTCTGCGATGTAGAATTCCAGAAGTGCATTTTCTATTAGGGCCGTGAGGGGCGGAACTTCTATGTAAAAGCTTTTCTCGTTGCTTGTTTGAGAGGCCGCTAATTGAAATACAGATCCAGCCATTCAAAATGGGTGAGGTATTTCGCGGCATACCCCGGTGGGCGTGTCGCGGTATCACGCGGTATCACGCAGTTCACGTGGTGTCACGTGGTTAACTATCCGGCGTTGCCTTGTAAAACCGCCAGGGGGAGCTTAACCTCTCATGTACAGCATTTGAGCCTTTAATTTTGAACTGTGTATTACAGTATGTTAATCATCAGTCATTCAAATGTTGGTATATTTTATGAAAGCAAGATTGCTCAGTTGGACAAAAGTACACAACCTACCTTTATCAGAAATATTTATGCATCAAAGCCTTTACTGAAGATATTACTAATAGTATTAATAATGGATGACTTTGGACAAGCTGTATACTCAAAGTATAATTTCTTTAGCACATTTGTACAAGCACTTGGAATCTGTCCAAGCCATACTTTGTCAGGCATTTTCTTTTACTTCAAAGGGCATAAAAACTTCCTTGCTTTTAACAGGGCGTTTCATAATTTCTAACTACGAAAATGATTTAAAATGCGACACTTATCATTCAACTAGAGCTTAAAATATCACAAGGATCCTCAAGAGCACAGCAAAGAGTGTATTAAAAGACACTTGTATTTATCAACGCTTTCTTTTCCGTATACCAGATTTTATGGAACCACTTCAGAGGGGTGTCAGCCAGTCAGATTCCAGGAATCGGCACTTTAAAGGAAAAATACACACCGGTATTCCATTTCTCCCTAATGATTTTAAGCATCGAAGTATTTAACTAGCATGTGAAATAGCGTGTGAAAAAGTGGTAGTTTTAAGCTTTTCTGCTAATATAATATGGAATCGCGTGTCTAAAGAATTTAATAACGATATGATTATATTCGTGTGCTGCGACAGGGCTGTGTAGGGCTGTTTCGCCTGCCTGTTCATGCGAGCTGTCTTGTAGCCTACTGGTCTACGTGTGTAACTACCAACTGGCAGGTTGTGTGTTCGAAACCAGCTGGTGCTGGACTTTTCTTTTAACAAACTTTTCTTCGAAAAAATAGAATAGCGATATTATGGACAATCAATTGACTTTTATATTTCAAAATATCGCAACATGATCGATATTTGCGATATTTTGAACATATCTTCCCTTCTGACAGCGGTTCCTGCTTCTATTGTGTGTGTGTGTGTGCAACAGAGTAAATTTTTATAGAGAAATGGAGGCTGGACAGTATGCGTTACAATATAAACATTTATATTGATTTAAATCGTGTTCTGATTTAAATTGCAAACGCGTGTTTAATTATGTGTGTGTTTTAATCATAATCAGGCTAATGCAACATAAATTGATACAGTATCTTTGTCTTCTAAGTATCTTAATAAACTTTCAGCATAGCTTTCTACCCATCAAGATTTATATTTCTTGGGATTTTGGGATCAAACGTGGAAGGATTAGATTGTAATCGTTTTTATTTGTCAAATACGTGATTGTATTTCTGAATGTTATGTGACACCTACAGTAGTTCACTGCTTTAAATACATCAAATTAAGAAAGTTATGTGTAGCACTTTAGATCTTTTTTCCGAACCAGGGAAAATCTGATCATGTTTCTCTATAACAATAATAAAAAACTTTATTTTACATATCGCCTTTAAAAGTGGCATCTCAAAGCAATACAGTAGATCGAAAAACAGTTAAAAGGGACCAAATTAAATACCAGACAATCGCAAACGCGTTTTCAATAAAATTATTTTATTCATTCAGCAGTTTGTGAGAGGGACATCCAGCAGAGAGAGACACACACACCGGTTTTCATTGACAAAATTGTTTTTTTTTCAATTCCTCTTGTCTAACAGGAATGTTTTGTTTGTGGACAGACTGTTAGACAAGAGGAAAAGACTGCCTCCTCCTACGAAGCATTAATCGCGTATCTAAGGAAAATTGCAGTATACCTTTGTTCATGCACATCATTATACAGTATCTCAATTTGTATTTCGATAAAAAAAATCATTTGCCCAGCCACTACTGTTGTTATTGTTTTTATCCTGTAAAGCGTTTCCTTTTTCTGCGTTTTCCATTTCCTTTTTCTGATCACTCGCTTTCTGGATACACATCTCACCTGTCCTGTTCTTTGTTTTCCTGGTTTGCTGATTATACCTGCTGAGGTCCACTCCTACCCTCACACCTAAAGAATACTATTTTAAATTTCTTGGCGCAGTTCATTAACCCTTGTATGTGCTGTCCGCGCCCAAAATGCAATTTAAAAAAAGTCAAAAACCGCGCTCAAAATGCAATTTAGAGCTTAATAAGATACACTCCACAGGCAAAATTAAAGACAAAATTAAAGACGATTAAAATCTGTAATCTTTCCACTTGTACTGTGAGTCATCAGAAAGTTTCTGCTTTGTGTAAGGATGGTGAGAAAGCTGTGCTCAATGTATTTAAGGGACTTAAAAGTAAAAGGAGATGCTTCATATTGCTTGACTAATTTTAAAAACTAAGTTATAAATGCAGACGCTCCCTCGGTGCCGCACCGGGTGTAAATATCAAAGTATACATTCCCAACAAGAATTGTACCCATCTGTCATGCAAATAAAACACCTTGAATTGAATTGAATTGAGGGAGAGAGGGGGTAGGGGGACAGATACTGTAGACAGGACTCAAGGCAAATAAGATACTTATGGGTACGCAGGCATTCACGACAGCAACATACGAAACGTTTGCACGTACTGTATAGTTAAGTTATTACTTGGTTTTCAAAGTGCAATGAAATACAATATTGTTGTTGCTGCTGTTCTGGTTGTTTTTATCCCGTAAAGCGTTTTGAGAAGCCACCTTTAAAGGCGATATATACTGTAAAACCGCTGATTCTTATGGAATGTGTTCCGCAGGAGATTCAAATTTGTATTTATTTATTTTTTAATCGCGTATCTAAGGAAATCTCAGTATAACTTTGTTCATGAACAAACAGTGGCATGTTACATTATCATTAGTTTTTTTAACAAGGCTCGCCAGCTAATGTGAATTGAAACCTGTCTTGCTAGCTTTTAAAGTCGTGCATGTGTAAACTGTACTAGAGGGCATGCAAGTTACTCTGCCCCTTTCAGCTGCAGGGAGTCCCTCTGCTGCAACACACAGCAGACAGAACGGGAGACTATTGCCTTTCATATCTGACACCAGTGAAGTAAAAGGGGTGTCTAAAGGGGTGATTTCAGACCACATTTTAGTTACTTTATTTTGTTTACTTTTAACATTTCTGTAATTTACAGTAGATGTCACAATAGAAGCCCAAAGCCTATTATACTCAGTCTAGCCTTGGATCCTCTGAGTCCCATGACTCAGTCTTGTCTGCTTTCCTAGAATAAAACCAGTTAAGTCTTGTGTACTATGCAATTTATATTTTTCCGATTCCATGCATTCACTTAATGTTTAGAGTTTACTATATTCTCCAGACTCAAACACATAAGTACTAATAGCTCTGTCCCTTTAGGAGACTCTTTGCAGTACTGTGTCCCACTACCCCCATGAATTCTTTAGGTTGGGTCTAATATTTTCCAGTAATATACAGAATGGGATACAAAATGCTGTCAGGCAGGTAACAGAAAAGAGAAAAATATAAATATTTCCATTTTACAGACGTTCACACATTTATAACATTTTGGCTCAATAAAAAGCTAACCCAATAATTAAATGTGATAAAGTATAGTTTGGATGTTTATACATTCATGTTAATCGTATTCTTGATTTATTTCAATAAGTGTTCATGTTTCATTTGCTAACTTAGAGCATATTGTGCAATGAAGAATAAAATAGCTGCATGACAAGTGACTTCCTTCTCTCAGTGGAAATTAAAAGGTAGCCTGATAAATTATAAGACAGTAAGAAAGGTTCCAATCAGGAGGAGGCAATTCTTTCCATTTTTTTTGTTTGATTGCTGGTAGCAAACTGATCTGAGGATCTACTCCAGCTCTTTCTCTTTTTATCATACAGTAAATTTTATTTTCTTGCTTTCTGAAACACAATATAACAAAAAATAACCTCACAAACTCAAAGAAAAAATCCTTGCTCCCCCCCCCTCCCCTTGGCAGTACTCCCTCCCATGCTTTTAACTAAGGGCATCTAAAATACTGTCAAACACCTACAATGGTATCTCTGTACAAGGCTTTGACTGTGTCAATCACAGCACCTACCGTTCCCTTACTAGCAACAACATGGATTCTAACACTCAGACATTAAAAAAGTCAGGCCAAGAGAGAAAATACCGAGCTTTACAACATGCGGTACCAGTAACATTTTACCCACAATAGACTCTTCAACCAGATGTGTTTCAGTTTCTGTGATAAGCCTAGATTAATCATATCCTCTCCTCTAGTAGGAGCACCAAGTGTAAACATGTAACGCCCCTATTAAAAATAATGGCAAAACAGAAGTTCACTCTTTCTAGAACATACCTTCCTATGGACACTCCTAAAATGTATAAAATAGTGTCCACAGCATCTCATAATAGAGGCAAATGGGGAACTACAAACTCATTTCATACAATGCCATCCATGAGGGGTTAAATACACCCTGAGAGAAATTAATTTCTGGGTAATTCAACGGCTGTGATTTCTGGAATATGTATTATCCCAAATATTTTCAAAAGAAATTGAATCATTTCAATTAATCTGTGCCATTCAAGTACCTACTCCAGACAGTAACCACTGCTAAGGGTTTATATGAAGCTTGCATTAAAAGACTTTAAAAAAATGTCATGTTCCCATAAAAAAGTCATGCCTTGGAGTATAGACCCCCAAAGGAATGCCATAGACTCAAACTGCAAAATAAACACATACAGAAAGAAAGTATTTGTATTGTAATTGCAAATCCTGGTATGAGTGATTGGTATGACTTTCCTCATTACAAATCTCTTATTAGAATTTAAATTTCTCTGTAACTCCAGGTCAGAACAGAGAAAATGTAACTGCCTTAAGGAGTTTACGATTATGAAAAATAGAAGGATAAGCATGATACGTATGTCTTCTGTCATTTTCTAAGTCATGTTACTGAGCACCAAATCTTATTGAGAATATGAATCCATTTAAGGTTTATACCATTAAAGTAAAGGTTTATTCCATGCTGAAAATGTTTGTACCAGACTTTTTTGAGGCCTGTTTAATTGTGTCTGAAGTCTGATGTTGTAAATTTTATTGTTAAGAAGATCCATGAAAATGTCACTACTAAAGTTAGCTGGTACTGTTGGTATTGTAAGTGGCAAGTAGAGCTCATATTTTAGATTTTGTGTAGTTGCTAGCGTTGAACTGTGTGTTGGATGCACATGAATTGAAGGAATGGGCAAACATAGCTGATGCGGATCCAGAGAGCCAGCATATTAAGATGTTTATAATTAGAGGCAATTTGTTTAAATAACTAGGTATGGATACTGATGTGCAAGAGAGGTGGAAAGGCTGTTTCCTTAAGCCAGCACTATAAAATGTTTTATTCTCAGTGAGATGCTGCCATTTCATAGTGGGTTTCTAACACTGTGTATAGTTCCATCCACACAGTGCCTTTACTTCCATCCATTTCTAATCTCTTTATCCAGTACAGAGGATTTGGAGCCTATCCCAGTAAGCGACGGACACAAGGCAGAATACACCCTGGACATAGCGCCAGTCCATCACAGGACAGACAGACACAAACACACACACACCAGGGCCAGTTTAAATCTAACCTCAGAACCTTTCTTTTCAGAAGACTTAGTGTCTGTATCTGCTTCATTTTCTAATTTTGGTAGCACCTCTAACTGCTTGTCTTTCTTATATGCATTTACTTTGTAATCTGTGGTCCTTTTATCTGTTTTTACATCTACTGTATTGCCTTGAGATGCCACCTTTAATGGTGATATATCAAATAAAGTTTTTTATTATTGTTATAGGGAAACATGATCAGATTTTCCCTGGTTCAGAAAAAAAGATCTAAAGTATACTAGTTTGTCACTCTTCTCATTCCCTTTGCTAAATGACTTTTCATACTAATCTGATCAATCTAACTGCCAGTTTTCTGTGCTTTCTCTATCCTGCTAGATTTGCAATTATTCTGAAAATTTTCATCTTGAAATAACTCATTTCTAAATACCTTTTTCACTGTTAACATCTTGCAGCAACTCTGCAACAAAATATACACTCTGACAGTTCATCCTGCTACCAACATTAAATAAAACAAATCTTAAGATTTCTATATTTATGTCTTTATTTAGTGGTTTCATTAGTGACAAAGGCTAAACTTTCTTGGAAAAATGTATTTTATGTGTTGCGGAAAAAACTGACTTGCTTTAACAAAATATGTTTACAAATCCTTTCACCTGGCATTTTCGTAGTTAGAAATTATGGAACGCTCTGTTAAAAGCAAGGGAGTTTTTATGTCCGTTGCAGTTCTTTTGCAACATGAATATAATTATATCGTTATTAATTTCTTGAGATACGCGATTCCATATTATATTCCCTTTTAATCAAATTCTAAAAGTATGCTTGTTGACTCCGGTATCGCGTTAGTTAAAGACTTCGATGCTTAAAATGTTTAGGGAGAAATGGAATACTGGTGTGTATGTTTTCTTTAAAGTACCGAGACCAGCCATATACTGTATGTTAAAGTTCCAAAATTAATATCGTTTATGGACTTCACACGCGTTGCAGTATGCTCCTATTCTTTTTATGCTCAGGCACTAAGATCTCCCTTCTGCTTTGTGTAAGGATGGTATCAAAAGCAATCTTAAGTGGTGAGAAAGCTGTGCTCAATGTATTTAAGGGACCTAAAAGTAAAAGGAGATGCTTCATATTGCTTGACTAATTTTAAAAACTAAGTTATAAATGTAGACGCTCCCTCGGTGCGCTGCTCTGGTGCGCCGGCTCTTACACAGTGCCTGTCTGCCGTAAGCGTTACAATATACATACCCAACACTGCTTGTACCCATCTGTCATGCAAATAAAACACCTTGAATTGAATTGAATTGAGGGTAGAGGGGGGGAATACTAAAGCCAATACTGGCTCAATACCCTCAATGGGCTTTGACGTGCTAATGCATTGATTTAACAGTCCGGGTGTGGCAGGCTTCCAATGTCAACTCGAATCGATTGGAAGACAATGAACGTATTTTAGCCCTAAATGAATTAATAGCAAACATGGTTTACATAAAATACATTTTTCCAAGAAAGTTTATAATAATACGATCTATAGTTGAAATCTGAGCCTACTGTAAAAATAAAGGAAAATAATTTTCAGAGAGCAATCACGCTGTGTTTATGTAGAAAAAGCGATGAGGTTTATGAGCAATCTAATTACCTATTCGCTTTAAAGGCTATATAAAATAAAGTTTATTTAGAGATGAATGATCAGTGTTGCAGTTTATATAATTTTTGTAGGAGGGCTTGGAAAGATTCCAAGTGCATTTTTGCAATTTACTTTGCATTGTCCAATGTTCTGTTGTAATACAGCCTAGAATAAGTTACAGTAGTCTAAGCTTTATCAGCCTATTTAAAATATTTTTTTTGAATCCCCGGCGGGACACACTCCATAGGAATCAGCGCTTTTATACAGTATATCGCCTTTAAACACATATATTTAAACACGCGTTTACGATTTAAATCAAAACGCGAATCAAATCAATATAAATGTATATTTTGTAACGCATAAATGACTATTCATTGTTATTAAAAAGACTTAAATTCGATCATGTCGTGATATTTAGAAATATAAATTTGTTTGGTGCGAGTGAGGTTTTATTTAATCTCTGACCAAGGGAAACGTTTCATTTTTTCAAAGAAATGTTTGTTAAAAAATAAAGTCATAGTTCCATGGGATTCAATCACAGACCATGTGACATGGGAGTCAGGAAATTAACACACAGCGCCACCGGATTTAATAACGCAATAAAAACGCTATTAAATAATGTGACTAGGCACAGAAAAAGTTTACAGCACAGTACAATAATAAATGCTGACCATGACTTTAGAAGCATAAATTACCTTACACTCAATTTAAACACAAGCTGTCTTTCTGTATGAACCTCTAAGCTGGTTCATACAGAAAATGTAGAAATGCATTAGCCTGATTATGATTAAAAAACACATAATTAAACATACTGTCCAGCCTCCATTTCTCTATAAAAATTTACTCTGTTGCACACACACACACACAATAGAAGCAGGAACCGCTGTCAGAAGGGAAGATATGTTCAAAATATCGCAAATATCGATCATGTTGCGATATTTTGAAATATAAAAGTAAATTGATTGTCCATAATATGGCTATTCTATTTTTTCGAAGAAATGTTTGTTAAAAGAAAAGTCCAGCACCAGCTGAATTTAAACACACAACCTGCCAGTTGGTAGTCACGCACCTAGACCAGTAGGCTACAAGACAACTCGCATGAACAGGGAGGCGAAACAGCCCTACACAGCCCTGTCGCAGTACACGAATATAATCATACCGGTATTAAATTCTTGAGATACGCGATTCCATATTATATTCCCTTTTAATCAAATTCTAAAAGTATGCTTGTTGACTCCGGTATCACGTTAGTTAAAGACTTCGAAGCTTAAAATGTTTAGGGAGAAATGGAATACTGTTGTGTATTTTTTTCTTTAAAGTACCAAGACCAGCCATATACTGTATGTTTATGTTCCAAAATTAATATCGTTTATGGCCTTCACACGCGTTACAGTATGCTCCTATTCTTTTTATGCTCAGCTACTAAGATTTCCCTTCAGTGGTAAAATTCAATATCTACAACGGGCACAGTAAAGACGTTTACAGTAAGTCTTTCTACGACAGACCAACGGACCACGAGTGCCCCTGTCGGTCAACCAATCACGCACCGTGTCATATTGCGTCATGATACGCGATACTGCAGCCAATTACCTGCGGTACGTGTCTGTTCCGTGCACTTTGAATGGCTGCATCTGTATGTCCAGCTCCAACTTTACGTATTCTGCAGACCCACTGTGAACAAAAGCCATATTTAAAATATGTCTCGTTTCGTATCTTTTTGATTGCGGTGTGTAACGGCCCTCTTCTTGGTCAACCTGAAGCTTTTATGAGATGACTGTCTTCTCTTAGCCGTTCTTTTATCAGGTTTCAGAGGCCCCCGACGGTGAGATGATGACGTCTGTCTTTTTCTCTTGACACCTCTGCGGATGTATGCTAGACCCGAACCTTCCTGCTGATGTGCTGCCACCTCAGACATAACCGCGCTTGTAACGTTGCTAACCACGTCTTTGGCAATGTTTTTAGATGCCAGTGCCATGTGAGGCTTAGCTATTTAAAACCCTTGTTTCAGAAAAGGCAAGGCTTTTCTAAATAGTGCTCTGAAAATACCCCCTATACCTGCGCCGTACTGAACTGGTAGCCCAGAAAATCCTGGTAATCCGTAACCAGCCTGTTATTTGTAGTAGTGTGTATGCAAAGAAGAATCCCCGTAGCTCTTGATGACCGTCATCCTTTTAGATCGCTTTCACAGGTCTGAAATGCAGCTTGACGATGACCTTACCAAATGCAAATGACACGTGCTCGTTTTGGTACGTCTTTATTTCAATAGTGATGTTGTTAAAATGATCGATGCTCACCGGCACATAATGGGGCTTGTCGTACAATACTGTGATGAATTCACCATCCACGCCTCTGAAGGGCACACAACGCAAAAGCGGTGCATAGACGGTGCCTATTAACTGGTGTTCTATGATATCTGTGTATATATACATGGTGTTAAATCCACCAGTCATATTGACGGGGTGCAGTGATTTTACACTTCTGACACCCGATTTGAACCCCAACATCCTCGCCAGACGGTTATGCACATGTATAACAAAGTTATCAAAGTTATCACCAACAATCCTTACCAACTGGTTAAAAGGGTTTCATTTCATGCATTTCATGCAAGAGCTGCTCGATGTTGCTGTAATACCCTCTAGGTAAGGTACATGTCCATATTGTCTTGAGCTCTTTGCTGACGAACAGAAAAACTTTGTTTTCATCAAACGTGTTTAGCGTATGCGGATAGTGTAGCTTGACCAGGCCCACTTCCCAGCCCCCATCCAGGTCAATCGCCTTTGCTAGATGCTCTGTGAAGCATGTGCTGGTGTTCTTTTGAATCCATTGGCGTTCATTTTTCACTACCTTTATATGTCTCGGAGCTCAGAAGCCTTTACCCAACTATTGAATTTATCACTCCAGCCGCGCCACTTTACCAAAAGCTGTTTTTGCCATGCCCCCTGGCTATTAAAATCTTTTGGATGCGGTAGACGTTCTCAACATTGGGGTTTATCTTCTGTAGCTCTTCTGCATAGAAGGTGCCCTTAATGTCATAGTCAGCGTATTCCTGTAGTTTGATATAGGGTCTCAGAGCCAAGGTCCGCTCTTTGACAATGAAAATTTCATCTGTGAAGGTCTGTTCATATCCCTTTTCAAAGACTCCCTTTATTTTAGACACCCATACGCGATCACCCACAATAAATGAAAACTTTGACGGTTCTCTCTTAGTGTTTGCCATAGAGCGTTCTCAAAACATCAAGGGAGATGTCGGCCGTAACAGAAGCCAGGGTTCGTTTAATAGTCATGTGGTAACTATGGTTATAAGAGAAAATAAGATCTGAAAGGATGTCGATATATCGAAAGGTGTTTTTGTGTGTCAGGTACCTCCACATTTTTGTTTTAATAATTCTGTTAATCCTCTCAACAACGCTAGCTTTCACATCGCTGGCCTTAACGAAATGTTCAATATTCTCACATTTGAGAAAATTTTGGAAGGTCCTGTTAAGAAATTCTTTACCCTCATCTGTTTGTAGGAGTACGACCCTCTTGAAGTATATTTCGGAAGGCGCCTGTCACGGCCCCTCCAGACCTGATTTTCAGCGGCACGGCCCAAGCGTATTTAGACAACATGTCTATACATGTTAAGATGTAACAGGAACCGTCGTTGAACTCGCAGTGCACTCTCATGTCCACGAAGTCGGCCTGCCATTGCCAGTCCATTTCGGACACCAACGTCCTGTTTCACTTAAAGCGTACGCGCGCCGGCATGTGCAGTGTATAAGCCGCCTGGCCAGACAACCACTCGGCCACCCAGCTGCGGCTGGTGCCGCTCACACCCCGGGATCTCGCGGCCCTCACCAGACTCCCCAGGCCGCCCTCTCCCCGATTCCCTAGGTTTATAATAGAGCGCACTCAACCCCGCGGAAAACACGGTCGCCTTCCAACCCTAATATACACTTTCATACACTTATTTATAAATCAAGGGATGCGGTGGCCGGGGCTTTTGGACCCTAAGGCTCAGGCCCGACCGGCAGGTGGAAGGCGGGACATCCGCCTATTAATGACACACCATTGACCCCTGAGGGGGCAGGACATCAGCGGCTGAAAAAGGGGGCATGGCACCTGTCAAAATAGTTTGATGAAAGGTGTCGCTTTATACTACTAAATTTCACAAAGGCACTGGATGAACTACACTGTCACCTTAACAGACATGAGAATGCACCTCCTGAGGGGGCATTCATCATAGTGGGTGATTTCAATGGTGTGAACTTGAAGAAAACAATGCCTAATCTACATCAACACATCGACTCTCCGATGCGTGGAACAAACACGTTGGACAATGTTTACACTCCTTCCCGGGATGGTTACAAAGCCCTCTCCCTATCTCCTTTCGGCAAATCCGATCATGCCTCCATTCTGCTACTTCCCATTTACAAGCAGAAGCTTAAAGAGGAGAGGCCAGCGTTAAGAACCACTCAACGTTGGTCAGATGAATCGGATTTTATATTAAGCACTGTTTTGCTACCACTGATTGGCGGATCTTCCGTGAAGCTACTGGAAACAAAATCCATCTGTATACGGACTATGTTACTGGCTACATCAGTAAATGCATTGAAGACATTGTTCCCAGGATTACTGTTCGCACATATCCAAATCAGAAAACATGGGTAAATGGCGAGATATGTGCCAAACTGAAAGCTAGGACAGCTGCTTTCAATTCTGGTGATAGGGATGAATACAAAAAATCCCGATACGATCTCAGGAAAGCTATCAAAATGGCTAAATACAACTACAGCATAAAACAGATAATGTGGAGTGGTATACGCACCATTACAGACTACAAAATGCCATCCAGCTATATCACACAACAGTCTGCCTCTCTTCCTGATGAGCTAAATTCGTTCTATGCTCGGTTTGAGGTCAGTAAAGCAGATCCAGTCAGGAAGATTCCAGAAATCCAAGGCGGAAACCCACTGATCATATCCAGAGTGGATGTGTGTAAAGTTTTTAAAAAGACCAATCAACGCACGGCTCCTGGCTCTGACGCTATCCCTGGTCGTGTCTTGAAGGCATGTGCAGACCAGCTGGTGCATTTCTTCTCGGTCATATTCAGTCTCTCTCTAGCTCAGTTCCTTCCTGCTTTAAGAAAACTACCGTTGTCCCTGTTCTTAAGAAACCCAGAGTTAGCTCCCTGAATGACTACTGCCCTGTTGCACTCACATCAGTTATCATGAAGTGCTCCAAGCGGTTGGTCAAAGCATACATCGCCTCCTCACTGCCTGACACCCTAGACCCACTGAAACTTGTGTATTGCCAGAACAGGTAACAAAAGATGCTATTGACACTGCCCTCCATACTGCTCTCTCACACTTGGATAAGAAAGGAACATATGTGAGAATGCTGTTTGTTGATTACAGCTCAACATTCAATACCATAGTGCCCTCAAAGCTTGTCATCAAGCTCCAGGACCTGGGACTGAACATCTCCCTCTGTAATTGGATCCTGGTCTTCTTGACGGAATGTCCGCAGGTGGTGAACGTGGGCACCAACATATCCTCTACCCTGCATCTAAATACTGGAGCCCCCCAAGGTTGTGTGCTTAACCCTGTCCTCTACTCCTTATTTACCCATGAGCTACTCTCCCCAGGATCACAAAATACTGCGGAGGGTGTTGAAGTCAGCACAGACATAATTTCTTAAAATGAAAATTATTTAAACTGCGACACTTCGTAAAAAGTCATATTTCTGGGGCGTCCGTATACCAGAGATTATGGTACTGCTTCAGAAGGGTGTCAGCTAGTCAGATTCCAGGACCGGAATTATCTGTTTTATAGTCGAGAATATGTAATCAGGTATCTAAAGAAATTAATAATGATATTAATTTAAGGATCTAAATTTCTAAATATATGTATCTATATAGCTGGTAGTATTACTGTATTTCACTTTCTTTGTAAACACGTTTTGTTAACACCCGAATCGCAGGTGGATTCTGTTTTTTGGTCTGTTATGGTCTGTAGCTCAAATCCTGCTTAACTAAAAATTAGACACAAGAAGAGTATTATTGGACAATGTTGTGAGGCTCTGGCGAAATTTCTCCGTAAACTGAAAAGTTATAGTGGAGACAGGTTGTGTATCGCTTCTTTTGATACTTGTAAAAAAAACATTCCAATGTTAATGTGACACAGAAGATAATGTGGCGTATTGGTCGTTAGTGAAAAGATTTAATCATTTAATCTCTTTACTGTGCACATTTTAATCCACTTAGTATTGAATATTTATATGGAATTTTACCACTAAAGGGAAATTTTAGTAGTTAAGCATAAAACGCAGAGGAGCATAACGAAGGTCATAAAGGTCATAAACGATATTAATTTAGGAACATAAACATATTATGTAAACTGTATGTTGCTGTTATTGGTATTTTAAAGAAAAAATACACACCAATACTCAATTTCTCCTACAGTATATTGACATTTTTTATATTTCAAAATAACACGTTCGTACTGTACTGTATGTACAGTACACAGCGGTACCGCAGGTTGAACTGTGGGGCGCAAATCCACCCGAACCCAAAAGCCCAACATATTAATGTGCATTCGCCTGGCGCTGCGCGGTTTTCATCACTCTCACTCTCACTATCTTACTTACAGTAGTACTTCTCATGTTAAGAAAGCTAGGTGTTAGCATAAACTATTAGTAATCAATAATATTAAATTTAGCACTGTAATAAATTGTGCTAATAATAAATTCTATTCTACTCTGAGAATGTATGGGGAGAGAAGAATGCCTGTGGTCTTTTCACTGATAAACTTGTGTCAAGCTATCAACAAAAACCAGCTGTCATTTTTTTTTAAGTCAATTGTGTGTCCATAATATTGCTAATTTGATATTTCTAATTGCTACTGCTACTGAGTCTGTGTCTACAGTATATTGTTTGTGAACAAATCGGTTTCACAGGTATTTTCTACCCCCAGCCACTGTTGTTTCATTGGTTCATTGTTTCATTGTTGTTTCATTGGTTGTTATCCTGTAAAGTGCTTTGAGGAGCCACCTTCAAAGGTGCTATATAAAATAAAGTTTATTATTATTATTAATATTGATCATATTTTTCCTCCCAGAACTTGTAAAATTGTTGATGTTATTGTTGTTATCCCGTAAAGCACTTTGAGAAGCATACTGTCCAGCATTTTGTATTTCATTGCACAGATCGTCTTATAATCACTTGTTGTTAGAATATCCCCCAAGAGGATATTCCCCTTAAGAGGATATAGAGGATATCCCCCAAAAGGTATCCAGGTACCAATGAAACGGGCGTACAGTCTGGTGAGATTGCCCATTTTCTATGTAAATAGTTCCCTGGTTCTGCACCCCTTGGTCTCTCTCTCTCTCTCTATCTGGGGCCAGCGCTCTTGGCGTGCTTGTCTTATGTCTTTCTCTCATCTGGGCGCGGGAGTGCTGCTGGCGGGTGGTGAAGTAGAAGATATAAAGCGCAGTTTTTAACTCCACAGGTTTGAGTCTCTGTGTTTGTCCTCAACGAACCCAAATTCATTACATTGGTGTCAGAAGCGGGAGGATGGACAGTGAACGGCCGATGATATCGGACTTAGAGAACTGCTGGTTCCCCCAGCCCAGGGGACTCCAGAGGCCATCAGGAAACGGGAGTGGGGCGGCCTAAAGGGGGGAAGGCCGCCCTTGAGTGACGCTACTCCCGCTCCGGAAAGCCGGAAAGAGCGCTTCACCCCACCTGGTGTGTGAAGGGTTGGCCACAGCCGGGGCTTATTTCTTCCCTGCCTCACCGAGGGCAGACCCTGCCAGCCCCTCGTCGACACCGGTTTGACCATCACCCTGCTGTGGCCTGGTGTCCTGCCGGGCACCGAGTCAGCCAGACCCCCAGGGCGCTCACCGTGCACTTTGGGGCTGCGAGGGTGAAACACCCCTTCTACCTTGCCCCAGTCCGTGAGGACTGTATCCTGGGGTTGGACTGGTTGCAGCAAGTGGGTGGCTGTCTTGACTTGGGCGTGCGGGACGGGGTGCTGCGCCGGGGGTGGCGGGTGCCCTCCAGCTGCGAGGTCAGGTGGCAGTTTGTTGTGTCTCGGTCGTTCCGTGAGGTAGTTCTCCAAGCAGTGCACGGCCAGCCGGAGGCCGCCAAGCAGTGACCAAGCTGCTGGAGGGCACCTGCCACCTCCGGCACAACACCCCGTCCCTCACCTCCAAGGCCTCCCACAGTGCACAGAATGCCTTACAGACTTCAGGTAGGGGCAAGCTTATCTCACCGTCCTGGGAATCAGCTCTGGGACGCTCGCCCCAACACCCGCGGCTCCGACCGACCCAGGTGACACCCACCGCTGCCACCTCCACTTCCCGCTCCTGTCAACCCACACACCCCGGATACCCCCCGCCCCCCCACCGTGGGACTGATTCGTTCCCCACCAACTCTCGCAACCACCCACTTGCTTCAACCAGTCCAACCCCAGGATACAGTCCTCGCGGACTGGGGCAAGGTAGAAGGGGTGTTTCACCCTCGAAGCCCCAGAGTGCATGCTGAGTGCCCTGGGGATCCGGCTGCCTCGGCCGCAGCAGGGTGAAGGTCGAAACCGGTGTCGACGAGGGCCTGGCAGGGTCAGCTCTCGATGAGGCAGGGAAGAAATAAGCCCCGGCTGTGGCCAACCCTTCCCACACCAGGTGGGGTGAAGCGCTCTTTTTGGCTTTCCGGAGCGGGGGTAGCGTCGCTCAAGGGCGGCATTCCCCCCTTTAGGCCGTCCCGCTCCCATTTCCCGACGGCCTCCAGAGTTCCCAGGGCTCCGGTACCTGGCACTCCCGGGCGATGTGCCCCCTCTCCCCACAGCGGTGGCAGATTACCCACCGTCATCGCTCCCCCGGTGTCGCCGCGCTGGCCGTCTCCTCCTCCCCATCTGATTCCCCGTGCGCCTCTCCATTGGTGCCCACCAGTCTCCTCAAATACAGCATCAGCCTGCTCAGCCAGAGCCATGGCCTGCTCCAAGAGGACCGTCGCGGCCAGCATCACGTTGCACTGCACCTCAGTCGGCGCAAGGGCCCAGAGGAACGCCTGGAGTGCTATCTCCCGGTGGGCCTCCTCCGGGAGAGTAGGGTTACCCTGGCTGGCTAGGTAGGCCACGTCTGCGGCGACTGGACCCAGTGGCTCTCCCGCTAGGCAGCAGCATTGGGCCAAGCTTGCCCACAGCAGTCCCAGCGCCTCCATTGTCCTGCCAAAACGCCTCCGGATGGCCGACGCCAACACCGCGTAGTTGTACCGCTGGTCCACAGGTACATCCAGCAACGCCTGGCAGGCCTTCCCCTCCAGGACAGCGGCGAGGTGGCCCACCATCTCCACCTGAGACCAGCCGTTTGCCCAGTTCGCCATCTGGAACTGGGCCTCAAACATCTGCCATGGGATCTCCCCATTATAAATGCTCGGTCTCACCGGCGCAGGCTGAAGCAGGGGTGTTGGGCTCGACCCTGCTGGTCTGACGTCTCCTTCCTACCACATGGCCTGAGATGACCCAGGAAAGGGCCACCCTTCCTCTGAGTAGGTCACCGTGGGGTAGCCCTGATAAGGGCTGTGGCCACCAGCAGTGCTGAGGGGTCTTCCTGGCCCCTGGCAGCTGCTGCTCGCCCCCAAAGGCGCTTTAGGGGGTCACTCGGCTGCTGGGGGAACCGGCGCTTCTCTGAGTCCGACATCATCGGCCATTCACTGTCCATCCTCCCGCTTCTGACACCAATGTAATGAATTTGGGTTAGTTGAGGACGACCACAGAGACTCAGACTTGTGGAGTTAAAAACTGTGCTTTATTTCTTCTCCGTCACCACCCGCCAGCAGCACTCCCACACCCAGACAAGAGAGAGACACAAGACAAGCCCTCCAAGAGCGCAGGCCCGAGAGAGAGAGAGACAGACAGAGAGAGACAGAGAGAGAGACACCAAGGGGTGCAGAACCAGGGAGCTATTTACATGGAAAATGAGCGATGTCCCCAGACTGTACGCCCGTTTCACTGTTACCTGGATACCTCTTGGGGGATTTCCTCTATATCCTCTTGGGGGGAATATCCTCTTGGGGGATATTCTAACAACAACTGATTATAAGACAATCTGTCAAAGTGCAATGAAATACAATATGCTGGACAGTTTGCTTCTCAAAGTGCTTTACGGGATAACAACAATAACAACAACAATTTTACAAGTCCTGGGAGGAAGAATATCATCAATATTAATAATAATAAACTTTATTTTATATAGCGCCTTTAAAGGTGGCTTTAAAAAAAATGTAATGCTTTTGCATTTGCACACAGAGCAGTGTTTACTGGAACATGGAGATGCCATACTGAATAATTCCTGCACACAACCATTGCAGCGGAAATTGCACCGTTTGGCAGGGCTATGATTCATACAAGTGGTGGTGGATTTGGAGACAAAATGTATTTACATTGGGTTGCTGTAGGTGGAGCACTAATAAGCCCAAAGCTCTACTTATTATTTTACAAGAGAATGCACCTGACAAGCTGGACAGTATGCTTCTCAAAGTGCTTAACAGGATAACAACAACAATAACAACAACAATTTACAAGTTCAGGGAGGTATTATATGATCAATAATAATAATAATAATAATAATAATAATAATAATAATAATAATAATAATAATAAAAACACTTTATTTTATATAGCGCCTTTAAAGGTGGCTCCTCAAAGCGCATTACAGGATAACAAAAACAATAACAACAACAATTTACAAGTTCAGGGAGGAAAAATATGATCAATATTAATAATAATAATAATAAACTTTATTTTATACAGCGCCTTTAAAGGTTGCTCCTCAAAGCGCTTTACAGGATAACAACTGATGAAACAACAGTGGCTGGGGGTTGAAAATACATGTGAAACTGATTTGTTTACAATATACTGTAGACAGAGTGTTACACCAACGCATTAGCGATTGTTAAAGCGATTCCATTGAGGAGCCGGGCGCGATAATAGTTTTGTTCCTTGATATTAGATCTGCAAGGCCATTTGGCTGCAGCGAATTTGAATTCTGTCTGAAATAATAAAAGTATTTTAATCAAGATTCCCTTATAAAATTAACTTAAAACAAAACAAAAACTAAAAATAAGATACAATCTACAGACATTCACAACATAAACATATCTTAAAACATTTACATATGTTGTTAAATTATTACTTTAAATATATACTTTAAGTTACCAAAACAGCCATTTAATAAAATCGTTGCAATTTTGTTCTTGTTTGGAGGTGGGGATATTCTGACAACAATTGTTTTAAAGACAATCTGTCAAAGTGCAATGAAATACAATATTACAGGGGTACCTTTAAAGCGGAGACGACGAGAATAAAGTTTATTATTAATTTGCTGGTCAGAAAGGTGAACATTATTATGCAGAAGACAAAGATAACTATTTACGTTGCATTGCCAGATTGTGAATCAATAAAAATATTAAATTAAACACGGGTTTGCAAGTTAAATGGAAATGGGGGTGATGGGAACTCTTAATCTAAATACAAATACAATAAATAAAACAGGTTGCGATAGTTAATAACCACTTTTTATGTGCGAAACACGGGTGATTTTTCTTCTTCATGATCAGTTTAGAAATCTGTGTACGCTCTAAGGTTTTTACTTCCTAATTAAACTTTTAAAATACGCGTTTCAATATAGAAGCAGCATATGCTCATGTCTTCCTGCTATGTAGAACAGATCAGCAAGTTTTTTTTTCTCCAATCAGAGGGGAGTCAGATGGTGTCAGCCAATCACCATTCTGAAGCCTTCCGTAATCTCTGGTATAGGGGTAGCCCAGAATTCTGTGGCATTTTCATTTTAGGAAATTATGAAACGCTCGGTTAAAAGCAAGGGAGATTGTCCTTGATAGTGGCCTTTTACAGCAGCCATATCACCCTGCAACTCACAACTGGCAACCCACTGAAGCTAAGCAGGTATGAGCCTGGTCAGTACCTGGATGGGAGACCTCCTGGGAAAAACTAAGGTTGCTGCTGGTGTTAGTGGGGCCAGCAGGGGGCACTCACCCTGCGGTCCATGTGGGTCCTAATTCCCCAGTATAGTGACGGGGACAGTATACTGTAAAAGAGGCACCGTCCTTCGGATGAGATGTAAAACCAAGGTCCTGACTCTCTGTGGTCATTAAAAATCCCAGGGCATTTCTCGAAAAGAGTAGGGGTGTAACCCCGGCGTCCTGGCCAAATTTCCCATTTGCCCTTACCAATTATGGCCTCCTAATAATCCCCCTCTGCTCTGCTCTCCTCCCCACTTGTCATTCCCACTGATAGCTGATTTGTGGTGAGCGTTCTGGTGCATTATGGCTGCCGTCACATCATCCAGGTGGATGCTGCACATTGGTGGTGGTGGAGGGGAGTCCCCATTACCTGTAAAGCGCTTTGAGTGGAGTGTCCAGAAAAAGCGCTATATAAGTGCAAGCAATTATTATTATTATTATTACCTTTTGTTACAGGGTTACTCCCCGGAAATAAGACACAAGAAGAGTACTGTTGGACAATGTTGTGTGGTTCTGGTGGAATTTCTCTGTAAACTGAAGAGTTATAGAGGAGACATGTCATGTATCGCATCTTTTCACACTTGTAAGAACGTTCAAATATTAACGCAATACGGAAGATATTATTAATAACCTTTTAAATCTGAAGCTACTTCACAGCAGCATGTCAACATCATGGTGCGCCCAGCAGCCCTTTTTTTAGGCTCTATGAATGAGGTCGTGAGGCATACAGCCAATGTTTCTAAATAAAAATGTATTATAAAAGTTATAATCATATTATATACAATCATAAATAAATGTCATATTTACAATTGGTTTAATTTGTCATCACACTTCAAACTTGCAAAACAAAGAAAATAAAAATGATTGTAAAGTTCTCTAAAGCCTTCTCAGTCAAGAAGGAGAATTCACCTAGAGAGCTGTGTCAGCATGTGTAGGCTGCAAAAAGACTCGGGTTTGAGCCCATGAGGTGAGGGACAAACTGAGTGGGAGCACAAGGGCAAAGCCCAAGAACCTGCATTTGCTACAATATACTATTTCATTTTAAGACTTTTTGTAATAGGGCGGAGCGGTGGCTCTGTGGCTAAGGATCTGTGCCTATGACTGGAAGGTTGCCGGTTCAAATCGTGCGGCTGGCAGAGGAATCCTACTCCTTTGGGCCCCTGAGCAAGGCCCTTAACCCTAACTGCTCCAGGGGTGCCATACAATGGCAGACCCTGCGCTCTGACCCCAAGCTACTCTCCCTGTCTGTGTCTGTGTCTCCATGGAGAAAAGCTGGGGTATGCAAAAAGACGAATTCCTAATGCAAGAAATTGTATAGGGCTAATAAAGAAACTTTATTACATTATTAAAGGCTTGTTTGAATTTCCCCACTGGCATGCAGTATTTTTTAATTAGATTGAACTGGTTGAACTGTTTTTTACTTCCATTGTTGTGAGTATTCATATTTGCTCATTCATATTTTGTGTTTTTTTTTATTGAACACATTATGATATATAAAAATAAAATGACAATATAATGTACATAATATTTACTACTTTCTTTAAAAATATTTTTTTTGTTGCAAGAGAAACACATGTCTTGAGTGGGAATCAAACACTGGCTGCTGGGTTCAAAGATATGCATCTAATCCACTCTCCCAAGCAGTCATTTTGAGAAAGTGCTGAAACATAATCATGAGTCAAAGAAGTTGTTGCAGATGTTTACAAAGGGGAATATGGTAATAGTTTGAGCTATAAATATATATTAAGATCCTTAAATTAATATCGTTATTAATTTCTTCAGATATGTGATTCCATATTATATTCCCTATTAAGTGGATTCTAAAAAGTATACGTTTTTTTACTGCGATGACGAGTATTCATGTATAAGGTTAATAGATATAGAAGAATGTGCATGTAAAAACATTTCCAAAATAACCACGGTAACTAACCAAGTGAAAGACTTTGATGCATAAAATGTCTATAAAGAAAGTGGGATACTGTTGTGTATTTTTTATTTAGACTACCACTATCAGCAATATACAGTTTACATAATATGTTAATGTTCCTAAATTACAGATGCAGCCATTCAAAATGCACGGTACAAACCCGCGGTACGGTAAACTACCCACAAGCCACCGCAGGGCACCGCTGTAAGTGATTGGCTGGCCAAAATGACCAACAGGGGCACTTGTGGTGCATTGGTTGGAAGTGAAAAGATTTAATCATTTAGTCTCTTTACTGTACACATTTAAATCCGCTTAGTATTGAATATTTATATGGAATTTTACCACTAAAGGGAAATTTTAGTAGCTGAGCAAAAAAAGAAGAGGAGCATAATGCATCTGAAGGTCATAAACGATATTAATTTAGGAACATAAACATTACTGTATGTAAACTGTACTGTGTATGGCTGGTCTTGGTAGTTTAAAGAAAAAATACATACCAGTCTTCCATTTCTCCCTAAACATTTTAAGCATGAAAGTTTTATGAAACGGTACCCAAATATGTGATTGTTGTATAGAATGAGTTTTAATTTAAAAAAATGATTTAACACGAAAATTAAGCTGTTTACATCTTCCGCCTGAGAACAGTCACCCGTTGCTACTGTAGCGGCAATGCTTGTTAATAAGACAGAATTAAGCGTTGGTATGCTCCTAAAAGAGGCCCCATCACACCCTCCACCCTCTCACCCTGTGGCTGCACCACAGAGAAAGAATTCATACAAGCTGATTTAAGATGTTTTCTTGTGATAAGAAACAAGCTCCCAGACGGGGATGCAATTAGCTAAGCCTGGCTATCATGATCAATGGTCATCCATTGGCGCCTATCAGTCTAGGGAGTGCCGAATGGACATCTGGACTGCATTCCTAAGTGTCAAGAGTAAGTGACTTATATCTCACCTTGACCAACCAATCAGGGACTGGCAGGGCGTGGCAATACCACGTGGGTCTCCAATGCCCGCCAAACTCTCAACCAATCAGCACACATCTGGGTCTTGATCAAAAAGGGAGCGCAAGCTCAGTTCTGAGCTCTCCTTGGCCATTTTCGCGCATCCTCAGACAATCACGTGACAACTGCTGTTGTCTGCAAAAGGACTTGGACTTTGTTCTAAGCGCGAGGCCGAGGATCCTGTACGTACTCAGAATTCTACCAACGTGAATGCTCCGCTTGATCAACGGCAGCCTACAGTTGGACCCTCGTCGACAACCTGAATAGCTTATTCAGAAGCAGCGCTGGACCGGGAACGAACCAGCTTCTTCCCAGGCAAAAGAGTGACTTGTGAGGACTCGCAGTCAAACTCTGTGCATAGAGACTTTCTACTAGCCAGCCGGACTGCTGGTAGATCCCCTCGGAGCAACGACTGCCCTGCGCGCCGCAGTTAGATTCCTCCGCCCGTCCTACTCCGAGCTGCACCTCGACTGGTTGGCCGGTAGCCAGAGGACGCCGACACAACGCCCATTGGACAACCGCTGGAACAGAGGCTGCAACAGAGCCTGTCAGCTAGTTTGGTGTTCATGCCAGGAATTCCAAATCCATACACAGTGGATAAGTAAACCCCATATTCTACATTGCGTCTTGGGAATTCAATTGTACCTCAACACAAGTTGTTATCAATTTAATTCATGAGTAATGTATTTACTTCCGAGTTTAGAGTAACAGTGGGTAATAACACTGATTAGCAATTTGGTAACCGAACAATATATATTGACATATATTCTCTGTTGTGTATCTCTTTGTGTTTGCATCTCTTCGAGATTATATACCTTGTATATTGATAACCCTCACAGTAAGGTCTGCCGCTCATATCCAGGCAGACTAGTATATGTTTGGTGCACAGTTTATATTAATAAATGTATCCCGTGTATTGAACCCATGTGTGTGCGTTGTTAGTTGTTCTGACGATTGATTTTCTAAAAGCCCCAACGAACAACCTCGTGATTACTGCTACAATTAATAATTGTCTCAGTAAACACATCAAACCACTACACTACCCAACGCAGAAACACAACCACTAACTAGCAAAGAGAGGACATTAGCTAGCCAATATGATAAAGAAATAAATGATTATTTTGTTTATTTCTTTTGCACATTTATTTGAACATTTCCATCGATTGTACAAGCACTTGGAAACTGTCCAATCCCTAGTTCATCAGGCATTTTCTTTTACGCTGCGGGCATTCTCCCGGTCTGGCGCCGGTCTGTGTCTTCTAGGATATAATGTCAGCGATTTTTTGTTAAATTTGGGTTTCCAATAACGCCGCAGCAAACTCTTGTTTTTATGTCCACTGTAACAGACAATCTCCTTTGCTTTTAACCGAGCGTTTAATAATTTCCTAAAATGAAAATGATTTACTTTATTTCCCTCACGGGATCAATAAAAGTATCTATCATCTACATAAACTATCGGACAGAATTCTGGGGTCTCCCTATACCAGAGATTATGGTAGGGCTTCAGAATGGTGATTGGCTGACACCATCTGACACCCCTCTGATTGGAGAAAAAAGACGTGCTGGTCTGCTATACATACTGTACCAGGAAGAGGATTTCTTTTTATTCGAAACGTGTATTTTAAAAGGTGGAGTTTAAATAAAGTTGATGATTTATCTAGGGGCTGCTCGCTCACCTGCGTCTGAAGAGCAGCTTCTAAACTGTGAAAACATGTGTCTGTCTTTCCTTAGGGGGAAGGGAATCTGATCTGCAAGGCCCTTTGGCTACAAAAGTAAAAAGAAGGGGCTCTCTCTCTCTCTCTCTTTTGATTATTACATCCAATAATCAAAAATGACACAATAAACATAATAACCATAAGAACGACCAACCAACAAAAACAACCATATAAAGATAATACCAACCAAAAACATAGATAACAACCACAATACAATATCAAATATATCAAACCATTAAACTCTCTCAAATTCCTCCAATTATCATAATCCCGCCACTTATGCAAAACCAAACCCTCCTCCCATCCCAGTTTATCCTCCTTATCATAAACAAAATTCACCTCAGTTTTCAACATAAAGCATTACACAAAATCAATACCTCAACACTCCATACTCAACAACGATAATTCACAAACAGCCAGAACATGTAACTCCACATTTCCAAATAGACCTCATTTCCATAACCCCTCCCCTTATGCAAAACCAACATCCCTCCCCTGTTCTCTCTCTCTGCTGGCGTTTGTAATCGTTTTTATTTTTAAATAAATTCTAGCAAAGTCATGTATTTTAAAAATCTTAAGATTTCTATATTTATGTCTTTATTTAATGGTTTCATTAGTGACAAAGGCTAAACTTTCTCGGAAAAATGTATTTTATGTAAACCATGTTTGCTATTAATTCATTTAGGGTTAGAATATGTTCATTGTCTTCCAATGAAAGAAGGGTTCCTTTCGCCGTAGTCGGGTTGACATTAGAAGCTTGCCACGCCCGGAGTGTTACACCAACGCATTAGCATGTTAAAGCTATTTCATTGAGGAGCCTAGCTTTCTTAACTAGTAAGTACTGTACTTCCTTGGTTTTGGAGGGGGGGAGGTGTCTTTCGCTGGAAATATCACCCCCTTCTACTTTGAAAATACCTGTGAAACCGGTTTAATTCGTCACAGCCAGCACTCCCGCAGAGAGGGGGGTTGTACTTGCAGTGTATAAAGTAGATGGGAAAGCCAGAGCCGACCGCAATGCCGCCCACGTGTTATGCTCTTCGTTAATGTCTAAGCCGGAACACATCATTACAGATGCAGCCATTCAAAATGGGTGAGGTATTTCGCGGCATACCGCGACACGCCCACCGGGGTATCACGCGGTATCACGTGTGTCACGTGACTAACTATCCGGCGTCGCCTTGTAAAACCGCCAGGGGGAGCTTAACCTCTCATGTACAGCATTCGAGCCTTTAATTTTGAACTGTGTATTACAGCATGTTAATCATCAGTCATTCAAATGTTGGTATATTTTATGAAACCAAGATTGCTCAGTTGGACAAAAGTACACAACCTACCTTTATCAGAAATATTTATGCATCAAAGCCTTTACTGAAGATATTACTAATAGTATTAATAATGGATGACTTTGGACAAGCTGTATACTCAAAGTATAATTTCTTTAGCACATTTGTACAAGCACTTGGAATCTGTCCAAGCCATACTTTGTCAGGCATTTTGTTTTACTTCAACGGGCATAAAAACTTCCTTGCTTTTAACAGGGCGTTTCATAATTTCTAACTACGAAAATGATTTAAAATGCGACACCTATCATGAAAAGAAAAAAATACACACCAGTATTCCATTTCTCCCTAAACATTGTAAGCTTCGAAGTCTTTAACTAACGTGATACCGGAGTCAACAAGCATACTTTTAGAATTTGATTAAAAGGGAATATAATATGGAATCGCGTATCTCAAGAATTTAATAACGGTATGATTATATCCGTGTACTGCGGCAGGGCTGTGTAGGGCTGTTTCGCCTGCCTGCTTATGCGAGCTGTCTTGTAGCCTACTGGTCTAGGTGCGTGACTACCAACTGGCAGGTTGTGTGTTCGAATCCAGCTGGTGCTGGACCTTTCAGTTTTATTTATTTATTTTTTAATCGCGTAACATAAACATATTACCGTATGCAAACTGTACTGTATACAATATGTATATGTATATTTAATGTCTTAACTGTGCCCGTTTAAGTATTGAATATTCATATCTAATTTTACCACTGAAGGGAAATCTTAACATAAACATACAGTATATGGCTGGTCTCGGTACTTTAAAGAATAAAATACACACCAGTATTCCATTTCTCCCTAAACATTGTAAGCTTCGAATGAAACCACTAAATAAAGACATAAATATAGAAATCTTAAGATTTGTTTTATTTAATGTTGGTAGCAGGATGAACTGTCAGAGTGTATATTTTGTCGCAAAGTTGCTACAAGATGTTAACAGTGAAAAAGGTATTTAGAAATGAGTTATTTCAAGATGAAAAAGAAAACATACACGAAACATGGTTTCATTACGACCAGAATCGGTCTTGAGATATTTTTAACTTGATTTACAGTATTTGAGAGGTATGTCTTAACACCGATACTACAGTGCTTAAGTACTGCTCACGTATATGTTTCTAGGTTTATATTATGCATTTCATATGGTCAAATTACTTTTGAGCAACTAATAAGAAGCGCGAAACAGTATGCGTTTTAGTTTCTTTTTGTGCTGGAACCCATGGATCGATTAGAGATATAAAGTACATACAAGTCATTTTTTAAATGTTGTAGTTCGTCTTGAAAAAATGTTACGAGTACATCATCTATCAACAATTACACAGGTTCTGTTTCCATATTGCGGATTTTGGTTAGGTACAGTATTATCAAATCCAGTGGCGCTGTGTGTTACTTTACTGAGTCCCAATCTGTGATTGAAACCTGTAAAACCGGTTTAATTCGTCACAGCCAGCACTCTTCAGGTGTGAGGGTCTTCTGCTCAGAATGAAACGCTAAAATGTTTGTGTATATTCTAATGGTAGTGGGGGCAGGGTGTGTGGGAACAGGTTTGTTCTTCACACCTGAAACATTTTCTCTGAAAGGATTTTCTTCGCAGTTTAACCGATCTTGTTACAGCATGTTACAGTTTACTATTATTAACCATATTAATTTTAAGTGCTTAATGTAAAATCTTGTAAAAATATATTTTCATTGTTCAAATATACATTAATATACATTAAGTCTGACTATCATATAATAAGTTAAATACAAAACTAAAGAAAAAATAGGGTTAAATATAATTCAAAATATTTTGCTAACAATGTTAACTGTTTATGAATAATAAAATGTATTAACTAAGGAGTAGGATGGCACAGTTGTTAGTATGTTTTTTGTTTTGTTTCTTTTTCATAAATACAACAGTAGTACCTGATGTCTCAGTGGCTTTCAAAATTAAATTATGCATGCAAACCTGTGAACTAGAAAGATAATTAAGATTTTAATACGAATTAAATGACCGCGGGCACTTTCCACCCCCTCTACATTCTCAGAGTAGAACAGACTACCCTTCTAATGAAAGACGGTCCACCCCCCACGGACAGGAAAAGTGCCCACAGGCACTTAAACTTAATATGGTCAGTTACAGTAAACAGTAACATGGTAAGAAGGAGCACGTACAAACGTTTTCGAAATAACCACATGTAAGACTCTGATGCTTAAAATGTTTAGGGAGAAAGTGGAATACTGGTGTGTATTTTTTCTTTAAACTACCAATACCAGCCATATACAGTCTGTAACGTAGGGATTTCTATATGTCTTTATTTAGTGTTTACATTAGTGACAAAGGCTAAACTTTTAGCTTCAGTAACGTGTACATATCTCAACTTTTTATAAAACGACTTGGTTGAAAACTGTTCCAGAGCCACTGTTGTTTCATCAGTGAAAAGTACATCATGAAATGCCTCTCCCTGTTCAATCCACTGGAAAAAAGAAAAGGAGCATAAAGCTTCTGATGGTCATAAACAATATTCATTTAGGAGCAGCATCAGAGGTATGTTTTTAACTGCACTGCATTGGAGAGAATACCATAGTGTGTTTTTTTTTTTACTCCCTGGCGGAAACTGGCTTCCAGAAGAATCAGTATGGCTCAGAGATTAAATAAAACTTCACAGACATTAACGAAGAGCATAACGCGTGTACTGTATATACTGCAAGTACAACCCAACTCTCTGCAGGAGTGCTGGCTGTGACGAATTGAACCGGTTTCACGGGTATTTTCAAAGTAGGAGGCGAGATTTCCAGCGAAAGACACCCCCCCCCCAAAAAAACCCAGTAAATACAGTACTTACTAGTTAAAGGCTAGGCTCCCAACTACGGCGAAAGGAACCCTTCTTTCATTAGAAGACAATGAACATATTTTAGCCCTGAATGAATTAATAGCAAACATGGTTTACATAAAATACATTTTTCCAAGAAAGTTTAGCCTTTGTCACTAATGAAACCACTAAAAAAAGACATAAATATAAAAATCTTAAGATTTTTAAAATACATGACTTTGCTAAAATTTATTTGAAAATAAAAACAATTACAACCGCCAGGGGAGAGAGAGAACAGGGGAGGTATGTTGGTTTTGCATAAGGGGCGATGGAAATTAGGTATGTTTGGGAATGTGTAGTTACATGTTCTGACTGTTTGTGAATTATCGTTGTTGAGTATGGAGTGTTGAGGTATTGATTTTGTGTAATGCTTTATGTTGAAAATTGAGGTGGATTTTGTTTATGATAAACAGGATAAACTGGGATGGGAGGAAAGTTTGGTTTTGCATAAGGGGCGGGATTATGATAATTGGAGGACTTTGCGAGTGTAAAATGGTTTGATTATTTGATTTTGTATTGTGGTTGTTATCTATGTTTTTGGTTGGTATTATGTTTATATGGTTGTTTTTGTTGGTTGGTTGTTATTATGGTTATTAATAATACGATCAATAGTTGAAATCGGAGCCTAAATAAAAAGAAAAAGCAAGTGATTAGGTTTATGAGCAATCTAATTACTTATTCGTTTAAAAAGCTATATAAAATAAAGTTTATTATTAATTTGCTGGACAGAGCGGTGAACATTATTATGCATAAGACAAAGATAACGATTCTGATCAGTTTAGAAATCTGTGTACGCTGTAAGGTTTTTACTTCTTAAACTTTTAAAATACACGTTTTGAATAGAAAGAAATCCTCTTCCTGGTATAGCAAACCAGCACGTCTTTTTTCTCCAATCAGAGGGGTGTCAGATGGTGTCAGCCAATCACCATTCTGCGTTGGGTAGCAACGGGTGACTGTTCTCAGGCGGAAGATGTAAACAGCTTAATGTTCGTGTTAAATAATTTTTTTAAATTAAAATTAATTCTATACAGCAATCGCATATTTGGGTACCGTTTCATAAAACTTTCATGCTTAAAATGTTTAGGGAGAAATGGAAGACTGGTGTGTATTTTTTCTTTAAAATACCAAGACCAGCCATACACAGTACAGTTTACATACATACAGTAATGTTTACAGTGCCTTGCGAAAGTATTCGGCCCCCTTGAACTTTTCAACCTTTTGCCACATTTCAGGCTTCAAACATAAAGATATAAATTTTTTATTTTATGTGAAGAATCACCAACAAGTGGGACACAATTGTGAAGTGGAACGAAATCTATTGGATTTTTGAAACTTTTTTAACGAATAAAAAAATGAAAAGTGGGGCGTGCAAAATTATTCGGCCCCTTTACTTTCAGTGCAGCAAACTCACTCCAGAAGTTCAGCGAGGATCTCTGAATGATCCAATGTTGTCCTAAATGACTGATGGTGATAAATAGAATCCACCTGTGTGTAATCAAGTCTCTGTATAAATGCACCTGCTCTGTGATAGTCTCAAGGTTCTGTTGAAAGCGCAGAGAGCATCATGAAGACCAAGGAACACACCAGGCAGGTCCGTAATACTGTTGTGGAGAAGTTTAAAGCCGGATTTGGATACAAAAAGATTTCCCAAGCTTCAAACATCCCAAGGAGCACTGTGCAAGCGATCATCTTGAAATGGAAGGAGTATCAGACCACTGCAAATCTACCAAGACCTGGCCGTCCCTCTAAACTTTCAGCTCAGACAAGGAGAAGACTGATCAGAGATGCAGCCAAGAGGCCCATGATCACTCTGGATGAACTGCAGAGAACTACAGCTGAGGTGGGAGAGTCTGTCCATAGGACAACAATCAGTCTTACACTGCACAAATCTGGCCTTTATGGAAGAGTGGCAAGAAGAAAGCCATTTCTCAAAGATATCCATAAAAAGTCTCGTCTAAAGTTTGCCACAAGCCACCTGGGAGACACCCCAAACATGTGGAAGAAGGTGCTCTGGTCAGATGAAACCAAAATCGAACTTTTTGGCCACAATGCAAAACGATATGTTTGGCGTAAAAGCAACACAGCTCATCACCCTCAACACACCATCCCCACTGTCAAACATGGTGGTGGCAGCATCATGGTTTGGGCCTGCTTTTCTTCAGCAGGGACAGGGAAGATGGTTAAAACTGAGGGGAAGATGGATGCAGCCAAATACAGGACCATTCTGGATGAAAACCTGTTGGAGTCTGCAAAAGACCTGAAACTGGGACGGAGATTTATCTTCCAACAAGACAATGATCCCAAACATACAGCAAAATCTACAAAGGAATGGTTCACAAATAAACGTATCCAGGTGTTTGAATGGCCAAGTCAAAGTCCAGACCTGAATCCAATCGAGAATCTGTGGAAAGAGCTGAAAACTGCTGTTCACAAACGCTCTCCATCCAACCTCACTGAGCTCGAGCTGTTTTGCAAGGAAGAATGGGCAAGAATTTCAGTCTCTCGATGTGCAAAACTGATAGAGACATACCCCAAGCGACTTGCAGCTGTAATCGCAGCAAAAGGTGGCTCTACAAAGTATTAACGCAAGGGGGCCGAATAATTTTGCACGCCCCACTTTTCATTTTTTTATTAGTTAAAAAAGTTTCAAAAATCCAATAGATTTCGTTCCACTTCACAATTGTGTCCCACTTGTTGGTGATTCTTCACATAAAATAAAAAATTTATATCTTTATGTTTGAAGCCTGAAATGTGGCAAAAGGTTGAAAAGTTCAAGGGGGCCGAATACTTTCGCAAGGCACTGTATGTTCCTAAATTAATATCATTTATGACCTTCAGATGCGTTATGCTCCTCTTCTTTTTATGCTCAGCTACTAAAATTTCCCTTTAGTGGTAAAATCCATATAAATATTCAAAACTAAGCGGATTAAAATGAATGGCTGCATCTGTATATCTCATTTTGTATGTCTTTTAAAAAAATAATAATTTGCCCAGCCTAAAAGTATTGTTGTTATTGTTTTTATCCTGTAAAGCACTTTGAGGAGCCACCTTTAAAGGCACCATATACAATAAAGTTCTTTATTATTACTATTGTTAATTTGCTGGACAGAGAGGTGAACATTATTACGCAGAAGACAAAGATATCGATTTACGTTGCCTTGTGCATTGTGCTGCTGTAATACAGTTTTAAATAATTAGAAGTCTAAACAGTATCAGCTTTATTTATGGGTTTTAAATAAAGGCGATTTAAACACGATTTAAATCAATATAAATGTTTATATTGTAATGCATAGGTGACTATTCATTGTTATTAAAATGACTTAAATTCGATCATGTTGTGATATTTAGAAATATAAATTTGTTTGGTGGGAGTGAAGTTTTATTTAATCTCTGAGCCAGGGAAACGTTTTATCATACAGCGTGTACAATTCTTGTGTTGCGGTACATGAATATAGTTATATCGTTATTAATTTCTTTAGATACGTGATTCCATATTATATTCCCTTTTAATCAAATTCTAAAAGTATGCTTGTTGACTCTGGTATCATGTTAGTTAAAGACTTCGATGCTTAAAATGTTTAGGGAGAAATGGAATACTGGTGTGTACAGTATGTTTTTTTTAAAGTACCGAGTCCAGCAATATACTGTATGTTTAAGTTCCAAAATTAATATCGTTTATGGCCTTCACACGCGTGACAGTATGCTCCTATTCTTTTTATGCTCAGGTACTAAGATTTCCCTTTAGTGGTAAAATTCCATATAAATATTCAATACTTAAACGGGCACAGTAGACATTAAATATACATATACATACTGTATACAGTACAGTTTGCATACAGTAATATATTTACATTCCTAAATCAATCTCTTTTATGAGCATGTGAAAGGCATGGTGAATCAGAGATTTTCAGAAATTACTGTACTTTGTGTGATTGGAAACAAATGCGTGATTGCGAAATGCTGTGTTGTTACTTTTACAAAGACTGTCAATGAAAAAAAGAATATGAACCAGGGCAATACTTTGAGTTTACAGCTTGTCCAAGGTCATTCATTATTAATACTATTAGTAATATCTTCATTAAAGACTTTGATGGTGACAGCTCAAACACGAGAGGTTGAGCTTTATTAGCTCCACCTTGCAGAATTCTGGATACTATTATTTTACATGCGGCACTATAGGAGAATTTACAGTAACTCGCGGTAGACTGCGTAAAGCGCACCGCAAAATAATGCGGTATCGCCCGCTTTTTTTGAATGGCTGCATCTGTAATACAGTTTATAAGCAGTCTCTAGTAAAGTAGTAAAATAGTTATCTGTAAAATGGACACTCGCATCTATTCGTCAATATTATCTTAGTTTACAGGAGAAATTTTACAACCTCTTCGTGCTTAAGTCCTACAGGTCGAGCATGTATCAAGCTGCTACAAGCCAACCTATGCTGTACTCCTTATTAAGGCATTGTGGTGGCTCTGTGGCTGAGGATCTGCACCTGTGGCTGGTAGGTTGTTGGTTCAAATCCTGTGGCTGGAAGAGGAATCCTACTTTGTTGGGCCTCTGAGCAAGGCCCTTAGCCTCGGCTACTCCAGAGGTGCTGTATAAATGGCTGACCCTGTGCTCTTATCCCAAACTCCGTGTCTGTGTGTCTCATGGGGAGCAAGCTGGGGTATGTGAAAAGACAAATTCCTAATACAAGAATTTGTATATGGCCAATAAAGTGATCTTAAAACCCAAGATGCCTGTAGCAGCTCATGTGTCTTATTTGTTTCCGGACTGGGCTGGTCATCTACAGATGCAGCCATTCAAAGTTTGCGGTACAAACCCGCTTGCTCAACCAGACCCAGGGCCTGCACCAAGGAAACCGTGGCACTGCATCTCAGTTGGCGCCAGGGCCCAGAGGACGCCTGGAGCGCTATCTCCCAGTGGGCCTCCTCCGGGAGAGTAGGGTAACCCTTGCGGGCTAAGTAGGCCACGTCTGCAGCGACCGGATCCAATGGCACTCCTGCTAGGCGGCAGCAATCAGCCAACCTCACCCGCAGCAGTCCCGGCACCTCCCCTCTTTTCTGCCGAAATGCCTCCGGAGGGCCGACGCCAACGCCGCTTAGCTGTACCGCTGGTCCCTGGGTACATCCAGCAATGCCTGGCAGGCCTTCCCCTCCGGGACCACGGCGAGGTGGCCCGCCATCTCCACCTGAGACCAGTTTTCCCAGGCTGCCATCTGGAACTGGGCCTCAAACATTTGCCATGGGACCTCCCCATTATAACGGCTCCGCCTCACCGGCACAGGCTGGTGCAGGGTTGGCCGTCTGGAACCTGCTGGTCTCCTTCCGGCCACACGGCCTGAGGTGACCTGGGAAAGGGTCCCCCTTTCGCTGAGTAGGTCACCATGGGGTAGCCCTGATAAGGCCTGTGGCCACTGGCAGTGCTGAAGGGTCGTCCCGGCCCCTGGTGGCTGCTGCTTGCCCCCAGAAACTGCTTTAGGGGTTCACTCGACTGCTGGGGGAACCGGCCCTTCTTCAAGCCAATTCATTTTTTTTTTATGATCTCAAAGTCACTTGTTGTTATCTGTTGTTGAAGCTCTGTGAGCTCGGTGACTTTGAGACCACTTGTTATCCTTAGTTATTTGAATCACCACAATTCAAATAGAGAAAAAAGAGCTGACTGACAAGATGTAAAATGTGGCTCCATAAAAAAAAATGAATTAAACAATGTGCATTAAGTTTTTTTGTGCCTGAAAGATTTTCATCATCACCATTTCACTGATTCACAGTATTAGGTGCTTTGGGATATGTTCACACACAATCAAGTTAGTATGTGCCAGAAACCCAAAACTACAGTGCCTTGCGAAAGTATTCGGCCCCCTTGAACTTTTCAACCTTTTGCCACATTTCAGGCTTCAAACATAAAGATATAAATTTTTTATTTTATGTGAAGAATCACCAACAAGTGGGACACAATTGTGAAGTGGAACGAAATCTATTGGATTTTTGAAACTTTTTTAACTAATAAAAAAATGAAAAGTGGGGCGTGCAAAATTATTCGGCCCCCTTGCGTTAATACTTTGTAGAGCCACCTTTTGCTGCGATTACAGCTGCAAGTCGCTTGGGGTATGTCTCTATCAGTTTTGCACATCGAGAGACTGAAATTCTTGCCCATTCTTCCTTGCAAAACAGCTCGAGCTCAGTGAGGTTGGATGGAGAGCGTTTGTGAACAGCAGTTTTCAGCTCTTTCCACAGATTATCGATTGGATTCATGTCTGGACTTTGACTTGGCCATTCAAACACCTGGATACGTTTATTTGTGAACCATTCCTTTGTAGATTTTGCTGTATGTTTGGGATCATTGTCTTGTTGGAAGATAAATCTCCGTCCCAGTTTCAGGTCTTTTGCAGACTCCAACAGGTTTTCATCCAGAATGGTCCTGTATTTGGCTGCATCCATCTTCCCCTCAATTTTAACCATCTTCCCTGTCCCTGCTGAAGAAAAGCAGGCCCAAACCATGATGCTGCCACCACCATGTTTGACAGTGGGGATGGTGTGTTGAGGGTGATGAGCTGTGTTGCTTTTACGCCAAACATATCGTTTTGCATTGTGGCCAAAAAGTTCGATTTTGGTTTCATCTGACCAGAGCACCTTCTTCCACATGTTTGGGGTGTCTCCCAAGTGGCTTGTGGCAAACTTTAGACGAGACTTTTTATGGATATCTTTGAGAAATGGCTTTCTTCTTGCCACTCTTCCATAAAGGCCAGATTTGTGCAGTGTAAGACTGATTGTTGTCCTATGGACAGACTCTCCCACCTCAGCTGTAGTTCTCTGCAGTTCATCCAGAGTGATCATGGGCCTCTTGGCTGCATCTCTAAACAGTCTTCTCCTTGTCTGAGCTGAAAGTTAAGAGGGACGGCCAGGTCTTGGTAGATTTGCAGTGGTCTGATACTCCTTCCATTTCAAGATGATCGCTTGCACAGTGCTCCTTGGGATGTTTGAAGCTTGGGAAATCTTTTTGTATCCAAATCCAGCTTTAAACTTCTCCACAACAGTATTACGGACCTGCCTGGTGTGTTCCTTGGTCTTCATGATGCTCTCTGCGCTTTCAACAGAACCTTGAGACTATCACAGAGCAGGTGCATTTATACAGAGACTTGATTACACACAGGTGGATTCTATTTATCACCATCAGTCATTTAGGACAACATTGGATCATTCAGAGATCCTCGCTGAACTTCTGGAGTGAGTTTGCTGCACTGAAAGTAAAGGGGCCGAATAATTTTGCACGCCCCACTTTTCATTTTTTTATTAGTTAAAAAAGTTTCAAAAATCCAATAGATTTCGTTCCACTTCACAATTGTGTCCCACTTGTTGGTGATTCTTCACATAAAATAAAAAATTTATATCTTTATGTTTGAAGCCTGAAATGTGGCAAAAGGTTGAAAAGTTCAAGGGGGCCGAATACTTTCGCAAGGCACTGTATTCTCTGAAGACATGTTGGCAGTGCACAAAATGTTGTAGCTAAAAATCATTTCTAGCACTCACGAGCCGAGAAGTATAACATGAAATAGGTGAGTATTTAGATCTGCATTTGTTTTGAAAGTTAAGGCTAATTGGCATTAAATAAACTGTATTCCTTTGCGTTTTTGGAAGCATTTTCAGACACATTTAGTAAGGCCTCAGAAAAAAAAACTACTTTTAGCTGTACTTAAAATAAGCACTGTTCAGATTTTGTCCACACAGGGAATCTTCACAAGAGGAAATGGTCTGTCTTCGCATGAATGTGAGTGTTTTGGGTCAGGGAAGACAAATACGAACCTATTTTCCTTTGAAATTCATCAAAAAAGACACACTCGCCAGAGCTTGCACAACTAAATCCACTTTTGTGGGCATTTATGTACAAGTTTCCCATTCCGTGTCCTCCTAACCCTGGTGTATGCGTAGTTTTCTTGCAGCAGAGTGCCTGATTATTTAATTTACCCTCAAATTGAACTAATGTAATGCTGACACAATTTAGACTGTATTGAGTTCTGGAAATGACAGAGATGATAGTTTATTAAAAAAGTAAAACTGTGGCTTGTATGATAACAGAAAATAACTAAAAAGGTATAATCAATCAAGGTACAGTATTAGAAAGGAAGAAAACCAGCAACATTCAAGCCCAGGTTTAGAAGTGTGAGTGAGTGTGTGCCTCCTTGCACTATTTCATACAATCAGAAGGACACAGTGAGGACAGCAAGATGCCAGGGTAGCTTCTGCAGGGAAAGTCTCATACCCTGTTCTGTTGTTTTAAAAAACCCTGCTCCCATTTTCATCATGGGTACAGCCTCTTCACTGTGTGAAAATACAACCTTTATAAGTTCATGCAGGTAAATAATTGCTGTTAGGAATGATTTTTTAATCTATTAATGTTAGATTAAAAAAAACATTGCCTGACGTTAGAAAGCATCTTGTATTATCTTGCTTGAAAAATACTTTTATTTCAAGAGTCAATAAGTAATTCAAGTGTTTATTAACTTCCTGAAAAACAAGGCAAGCTATGAGTCATCTTTACAAGACATGTTAAGAGAAGAAATCATGTTTTTGGATGTTGATGTAATGTGATTAGAAGACAGCAAGTGAAGTCTTTTTCACATTCTCTGACAAGCCTTGTTTTGTCAAAGAAACAGAGATCATCTCGCTTTCAAAAGACACCAAACATACTAGCAAAGGTTAATTGCACTATGAACTGCATAAAGAAATGTAAAATAGTCTTCTTTAGGTGTGAGGGCAAGAGTGGATAGCAGCAGGAATACACAGCAAATAACAGGAAAACAAAGAGCAGGGCAGGTGAGAAGAGTATCCAAACGGTGAGTGATCAGAAAACCAAGGAAGGAAACATTGTTACGCCCGGCTTTTCAACGCAATTTTTTTTTAACTTGCTAATACGTCAAACACATTTCTTGGCGTATTTTGTTTTAAAGATGGGAGTGTCTTTCCCAAGTATTAGCTCATCAGTATAGTACACGTTTATCTGTACCGCACTGTATACCAGTACAGACAACAAGCTGCACTACTGTATAGCTTTGGTAAGGAGACAGACTATGGCCAAAATACATTTATATTGATTTGAATCGCGTTTTGATTTAAATCGTAAACGCGTGTTTAAATATATGTGTTTAAAGGCGATATACTGTATAAAAGCGCTGATTCCTATGGAGTGTGTTCCGCCGGGGATTCAAAAAAATTATTTTAAATAGGCTGATAAAGCTTAGACTACTGTAACTGTATTCTAGCCTGTATTACAACAGAACATTGGACAATGCAACGTAAATTGCAAAAATGCACTTGGAATCTGTCCAAGCCCTCCTACAAAAATTATTTAAACTGCGACACTGATCATTCATCTCTAAATAAACTTTATTTTATATAGCGTTTTAAGCGAATAGGTAATTAGATTGCTCATAAACCTCATCGCTTTTTCTACATAAACACAGCGTGATTGCTCTCTGAAAATGCTTTTCCTTTATATTTACAGTAGGCTCAGATTTCAACTATAGATCGTATTATTATAAACTTTCTTGGAAAAATGTATTTTATGTAAACCATGTTTGCTATTAATTCATTTAGGGCTAAAATACATTCATTGTCTTCCAATCGAGTCGAGTTGACATTGGAAGCTTGCCACTCCCGGACTGTTAAACCAACGCATTAGCACGTCAAAGCCCATTGAGGGTATTGAGCCAGTATTGGCTTTAGTATTCCCCCCCTCTCCCCTCAATTCAATTCAATTCAAGGTGTTTTATTTGCATGACAGATGGGTACAAGCAGTGTTGGGTATGTATATTGTAACGCTTACGGCAGACAGGCACTGTGTAAGAGCCGGCGTACCAGAGCAGCGCACCGAGGGAGCGTCTGCATTTATAACTTAGTTTTTAAATTTAGTCAAGCAATATGAAGCATCTCCTTTTACTTTTAAGTCCCTTAAATACATTGAGCACAGCTTTCTCACCACTTAAGATTGCTTTTGATACCATCCTTACACAAAGCAGAAGGGAAATCTTAGTGCCTGAGCATAAAAAGAATAGGAGCATACTGCAACGCGTGTGAAGTCCATAAACGATATTAATTTTGGAACTTAAACATACAGTATATGGCTGGTCTCGGTATTTTAAAGAAAACATCCACACCAGTATTCCATTTCTCCCTAAACATTTTAAGCATCGAAGTCTTTAACTAAGGTGATACCGGAGTCAACAAGCATACTTTTAGAATTTGATTAAAAGGGAATATAATATGGAATCGCGTATCTCAAGAAATTAATAACGATATAATTATATTCATGTTGCAAAAGAACTGCAACGGACATAAACACTCCCTTGCTTTTAACAGAGCGTTCCATAATTTCTAACTACGAAAATGATTTAAACTGCGACACTTATCATTCAACCAGAGCTCAAAATATCACAAGGATCCTCTAGAGCACAGCAAAGACTGTATTAAAAGAATCGCGTATCTCAAGAAACTAATAAGATGTAGTGTTTCATAGCCTTCAGGGACGCCAAATATGTAATGTTAGTGGCTCTTTGAAGGCACCAGTTCTGTAGGGTTTGGGCATTTACTGAGACAATTATTAATTGTAGCAGTAAATCACAAAGTTGATTCTTTTGATGGCTTTAGATTCCAACCATGCGACATAACTCAAACAACGCACACACACAGGTACTAATACACGAGGATACATTTATTAATACATAGAATATGCCTTAAACTAACAGATCTTATCGAGAGGGTTATCAGAATACAAAAGATATATATTCAATCAGTTACGAAGTGTTACACATATCAAGAGGACATACGTTCAGTATATCATTCATTTAGACCGTTTCGTAAATGAACTTGGTTATAACTTCTACATTAGATACTCGAAACAAGTACATAACTCTTAGGAATTAAATTGATATCAACTGGTTGGGATAACAATTGAATTCTCGAGCTGTAATGCATTGAAGTTGAATACTCATCCAATCTCTGGGGATTCAGATCTCCTGCGGGCACAAAGAAACAGTTGCAGGCTTGTTGCTGTCCAATCCGCCCTGTCTAGCTCGGTGCCAGGCTGTGCTGTGCGGCTTGCGACGGTGCGCTGCTGATGCTCACTGACCGGCTAGTTAGTGTTGGCTTTAACTAGCAAAGTTTGTGCACAGGAGAAAAGATGACTGTGGGTCCCAGCAAGTCAGGAAGAGGACCGGTTTGTTCCTGATGAAGAGCTAGTTCTGAATAGTGATTCAGCTGTCCACAGTTCCGACCTGTTCACAAAGCCTGCTGCTGGTTACTCTCTGGCAACCTCCACTCTAGACTCTTAGAACAAAGGAAAGTTCTGGCACTCGGACACACTGGCCGTTCCGTGGTTGTCTGGGCTGAGTCTCAGGATGGTCAGGAGGCGCGCTGCGAGAATGTCCTGCCCTTGGGAGCCTTCTGCTCCTGGGCCGTCCTGCCCTGGAATTCTCCTTTGAATTCCCTTTAGAATTGTCCACTGAATCCTCCTGAATCTTACTGAATCTCTCTGAATCTCTGTGTTGCCTGTTTTTACCTGGAGGAACTTCAGCTCGTTGATTGGCTGAAAGTTCCATGGGCATCAGAGTCCCAGGTGGGTTACTCGGCCCTACCAGTCCCTGATTGGTTGATCAAGGTGAGATATGAGTCACTTACTCCTGACACTTAGGAATGCAGTCCAGATGTCCATCTGGCACTCCCTAGACAGATAGGCGCCAATGGGTGACCATTGATCATGATAGCCAGGCTTAGCTAAGTGCATCCCCCTTTGGGAGCTGTCCTTATCAAAGGAACCCTAAATCAGCCTGCATGAATAGTCTCTCTGTGGCTGCACCACAGAGATGAACAGAGAAATGGGGCCTCATTTGGGAAGGCTCAGAACACTTAATTCTTTCTTATTAATAAGCCTCGCCGCTACATATCCCCCCTTTTTGAAGGTCACGAGGTCCCGAGGCATTGTTGCCTTCAAAACAAAACAGAGTTAAGTGATGTCCCTTGTCATTGGAACATTAACCTTAAATGTCTACATTACTCCTCGAGAATTCATACCGGAACCAGCATTGGATACAAACAGGATGAATAATATCTGGAGTATGTATAAACACGGTAGGAGACATTATCTAAGTCTAGGAATTACACATCAGGAAGCTCACTGTCAATATCTGATACCTCTGTAGTAGATATTTGGGGAGAAGTCACTTCGTTTCTTTTGACATGCTACCTTTGACTCATTCGTGCTACCTCTTGATGTACATCTTGATGCGAGAGTACAGCATTCAGAGTACACTGTCAGTCATGATCCAGCTACCCTGCAGTAGTGTTACAATAACAACGGTTCCTGTTCCCAGCCCCCCTACAAACCACAACACCTGTGTTGGGTATCTGCTAGGGTGGTTTGGAGGTTTGTTCCATTAAAGCAAATTAACTACCTGTACCTCTTCAGGGCATACTGTTTTTTGGATTTCTATCCAATTCCTTAGTGTGGCACCTGAAGGCATCCACGACCTCAAGTTTGGTCTTATGTTGTCTGGTTCTAGACAGTACAGTGTTAAGTTCAAGAGCACTGTGGCCTCCTCGGGAACTTACAGGAAAACTATTTGGTTAGGTAGCTGCATTGTGGTAGCTGTATCATGCCTGTCACAAGTCATGGTGACAGTTAAATGTGGTGTGCTGACCAGCCTTTTACTTCCCACCTGCTCTTCATGGGGTTCATTAACCTCCCTCTGCTCGTTAGTAGCTTTACACCCTTCATTGGTGAATCGTTTAGACACAGCCAATGGATAGCTTTGGTAGCCATACCCATCTCAAGATTTGGAACCAAATTCAATCTTGGATTGCCTTCTGGGTGAGCTATGAGCGATGGGGTTAATGTCACATACTCCTCTACTGAGAAGAGTGGAATCAAGTGGGTTGGGAATTGTGCCGTGGTTAGACTGGCTACAGTGGCACTAAACTCCCTTAACAGGTCCTGTGTCAACATTCTGGCCTGCTGCACACAAGCATAAACCCACTGTATAACACCAACAATCATGTCCACTGGTTGGGGAATAAGGTTTAACCCTGTTGCATAGGAAGTTGCCTGTAGGGTTTTCCCTAAGCTTTCCAACTTTTGCTGCTGTTGATACAGTCTGTCACTACCCTCTGGCATTTCTGACACCTGCCTTCTTGGGGCAGTCAGGGGGAGAGTGCCAGTAGCACACAAACCTACCAGAAAAAGCAAACGTACAACAGTGGCGGCAGAAATCAGTCCTCCCAAAAGTCTTTTCGGGTGGCTGATCCCAGTCATCTCCTTCTGAGTGACTGTTGCCTTTCTAAGCTGGTGCAGCGTGTACATGGTGTCTTTCTCAGTATGCCATGTGGCATCTTGGGCACCAACATCCTGGAAATCTGGGGAGATCTGACGCAGCTGCTGATGCTGCTCCTCCTTTTCCAGGGCATCTGCTTTTTCGATTTGTTCATGCCTGTGCTCTAGGAACCCTGCAGGGGGCGGTGCAGCGGTGGAGCATGCCTGACCCTCAGCTGAGTGGTCATCTGGAGCACCTGAGTGATCTGGGATTGTTACCCTATTCTCACTGTTCAGGTCCACCCTGCACACTTCCTGATTGAGGAATCCCTCTATCGGCATGTTTACAATCGTTCGCTGGGGGTATGTGTGGGACACCTGCTCGCTCCCCCCTTCCCTCGCTAGGGGTTCAGGGAGCTGCCTCAGCAGTGGGATAGCTAGTTCACTGTCTTTGAACTTACTATCACTCACCAGGCCCATGTCAGTGCAGGCGGGGATTCTGACATCCCTCTTTGCGATGTCCTGCACTGGCAGGCGGGTGACTTGACCATCCAGCTCCAGTCTGGCTGAACCACTGTTGGTCAGACTCAGACTGACAGACTTAGCTGGTGGCTGTAAGAAAACCGGCTAGGCTTTCATTCCCTGTCCCTTCTGGGGGACTGGGTGTGTTGGCAACCCTGCCGTTGAGGCAGGAACAATCAGGTCAGTCTCACTCACTACCTGGTAGTTGTGAGAAATGTTACCTGACTGCAGGTTCCCTGGGTCACAGCAGAGGGAATCAGCATCTGGGATCAGGTGTGTCCACAGCGCAGTAGTCTCAGCGTCCAGCTGGACCTACTGTCTAAGCTGTGAATGGTGCACCAGGGGCACCTGGCGGTGGCCCTGTGACAGGTGCTCAAGCAGATCCTCACTAATAGAGGACCTCTCAGGGCTAGGGGTGAGGGCTACATCGCTAACCTGCTCTCCTGCCATCTGGATCCCTTCCACCACTGCAGGGTGGTGGTCCTGACCCCTCTTGGGTGCCAGGGTGCACAGGGAAAGCCCCTTTTCATCGCCAGGTGGGGAGATCTGCTCCTCTTTAGGGATGTAAAAGGTGTGTGCTTTACCTGGTGGATCAGGCGGCTGCTTGGAGCACCGCTCCTGTGGCAGGGAGGCTGTTGTGACCTCAGCCAGGACACCACTTCCCTGTATATCCGGGGAACAAGAAAATATTTTTATTTCTTGTCCAGAGGGAACAGAAGGAATCTCCACATAGGCTTCTGTGTTCGGTGGGCACTGTGTGAGCACAGTCTGCCTCTTGGCCCCCCTTTCCTTCTGTACAGAAGGCTTAGGAGCCTTGACCTGTTTCCACACTTTGCCTTTCTGGTGATCCACCAAAGGTTCCTCTCTGAGTCGCATGCCCTTTTCTTTTTCTACCCGTTTGAGCTTGCCGTTTGACATCAAACACCTTTCAACCTCAGTGTCAATCAGTGTCTCACTGTGTAAGACATCTCCCATGGCAGACTTGAGGTAAAAGCTTCCTGCTTTTCCTCTGTGTTTTACTGCCTGCTCTGTGACTTCAGGGGTGGAGTCAGCACTCACTTGGGAGTGGCTGACCTCATCCAGGCAGGAACCCTTCCGCTCAATCAGATAGACTGAGGGAGGGAGAGGGGGCGGGTCTCCGCCTCCTCCAGTGGAGAGTATCAGCTCATTCACGCTTCCGGCAGCCTTGGGGAGCGGTTGTCCCTGTCCTAATAAAGCTTGTTCAAGCCTGGCCAGGCGGGCGGCTACTGAATCCTTTTGTTCAGCTTTATCTAGCCCTTTCCCTTCCCCGGTGTTCTCATGGCACTTAGGACGCTGGGTGCGGTCCTGTGTGAGTGCTTTGGAACGGGGCTTAGTAAGCTCAGGAGCCTGTGCTCCTTCGAGCAGGGGGGAATTAACCCTGCTGGCTCTGATGGCGAACACAGTCGCTTTAGCAGGTTTTTGCTCAGAGCGACTTTGGACATCATACTCCCAGGCTTTCTGCACGAATCTCTTAATATCAGTCATTTTCATGGTCTGTGCATCTGTATGCATTAAGATCATATTTCTGACTGATGGCTGGAGATTCGCAATGAATAAACCCTTGAAATGTGTGTTCTCTTCGCAACCCTCATCCTGACCATGAAACACTTTCTCCTGTTCTGTGGCGTTTGGCAGGTACTGCAGGTTATACCTGAGGTCCTGAATATAACTCTCGATATTATTCTCTGACACTGTGGGTCAAATCTCTCTATGTCCTTTGCTAGCTCTCTCAGAGAATGGAGATTTATTCTCCTAGCTTCTCAGCTGACGGAGATATGGAAGAGATCGTTGTCAGACCTGTCGCTGCTAGAGAGAGTGCTTAATAGCGACTCGAATTCAGACCTTTTAGCAACCATCCTTAAACTTAAAGAGTATTACTTTTAAGTACGAAATCACAGTTTTACCACAGAAAACCACAAGATCAAGTATGCAATCAACCCGGTAGATTGCAAAAGATCACAAAACAATCAAGCACTGCTTAAAGAGCAAGGGGAACTTTTTTCCTTTCGGCTTTCAGCACACTGTATTGTCGTGTATGAAACCCGCTGCATTTTATTTTGAATTATTCCACTTGGTTGACTCATTTCAGTCTTGCCACGCCCACCCAGGGAAGCCAAATATGTAGTGTTTCATAGCCGTTCAGGGACACCAAATATGTAATGTTAGTGGCTCTCTGAAGGCACCAGTTCTGTAGGGTTTGGGCATTTACTGAGACAATTATTAATTGTATCAGTAAATCACAAAGTTGATTCTTTTGATGGCTTAAGAGTCCAACCATGCGACATAACTCAAACAACACACACACACAGGTACTAATACACGAGGATACATTTATTAATACATAGAATATGCCTTAAACTAACAGATCTTATCCAGAGGGTTATCAGAATACAAAAGATATATATTCAATCAGTTACGAAGTGTTACACATATCAAGAGGACATACGTTCAGATGTCTCGTCCTTCGGATGAGACATAAAACCGAGGTCCTGACTCTCTGTGGTCATTAAAAATCCCAGGGCGTTTCTCGAAAAGAGTAGGGGTGTAACCCCGGCGTCCTGGCCAAATTTCCCATTGGCCTTAACCAATCATGGCCTCCTAATAATCCCCATCTATGAATTGGCTTCATTACTCTCTGCTCTCCTCCCCACTAATAGCTGATGTGTGGTGAGCGTTCTGGCGCACTATGGCTGCCGTCGCATCATCCAGGTGGATGCTGCACATTGGTGGTGGTGGAGGGGAGACCCCATTACCTGTAAAGCGCTTTGAGTGGAGTGTCCAGAAAAGCGCTATATAAGTGTAAGCAATTATTATTATTATTATTATTATTATTATTATTATTATATCATTCATTTAGACCGTTTCCTAAATGAACTTGGTTATAACTTCTACATTAGATACTCGAAACAAGTACATAACTCTTAGGAATTAAATTGATATCAACTGGTTGGGATAACAATTGAATTCTCGAGCTGTAATGCATTGAAGTTGAATACTCATCCAATCTCTGGGGATTCAGATCTCCTGAGGGCACAAAGAAACAGTTGCAGGCTTGTTGCTGTCCAATCCGCGCTGTCTGGCTCGGTGCCAGGCTGTGCTGTGCGGCTTGCGACGGTGCGCTGCTGATGCTCACTGACCAGCTAGTTAGTGTTGGCTTTAACTAGCAAAGTTTGTGCACAGGAGAAAAGATGACTGTGGGTCCCAGCAAGTCAGGAAGAGGACCGGTTTGTTCCTGATGAAGAGCTAGTTCTGAATAGTGATTCAGCTGTCCACAGTTCCGACCTGTTCACGAGGCCTGCTGCTGGTTACTCTCTGGCAACCTCCACTTTGGACTCTTAGACCAAAGGAAAGTTCTGGCACTCGGACACACTGGCCGTTCCGTGGTTGTCTGGGCTGAGTCTCAGGATGGTCAGGAGGCGCGCTGCGAGAATGTCCTGCCCTTGGGAGCCTTCTGCTCCTGGGCCGTCCTGCCCTGGAATTCTCCTTTGAATTCCCTTTAGGAAAGTCCACAGAATCTCTGAATCTCACTGAATCTCCCTTTCTGAATCTCACTGAATCTCTCAGTGTTGCCTGTTTTTACCTGGAGGAACTTCAGCTCGTTCATTGGCTGAAAGTTCCATGGGCATCAGAGTCCCACGTGGGTTACTCGGCCCTACCAGTCCCTGATTGGTTGATCAAGGTGAGATATGAGTCACTTACTCCTGACACTTAGTAATGCAGTCCAGATGTCCAACTGGCACTCCCTAGACAGATAGGCGCCAATGGATGACCATTGATCATGATAGCCAGGCTTAGCTAAGTGCATCCCCCTTTGGGAGCTGTCCTTATCAGGAGAAAACATCTTAAATCACCCTGCATGAATAGTCTCTCTGTGGCTGCACCACAGAGATGAACAGAGAAATGGGGCCTCATTTGGGAAGGCTCAGAACACTTAATTCTTTCTTATTAATAAGCCTCGCCGCTACAAAGATATAATTATATTCGTGTAATTCGTATAATTCTATAATCAGTTTCGATCAAGGTCTCTAAAACGAACAAGAAAAAGAGGATTTTCGGAGGGCAATTACGCTGTATTTATATAGAATAAGTGATTTATGAGCAATCTAATTTCTTGTTCGTTTAAAACAGTGAAATGTCAGCTGGAAAAGATCGCACCAGAAACAGCACTCTCTCTGCCTGTCATAGACGTTCAGGAAAGGCTGAATGAAGTCATGTCAAGTACAATAATTCGGTGATCAATAATAACAGTTGTAGGACAAGAAACAAAAGATAGTGAAAACTTAAGATTTTTAAGGCTAAAACTCAAATTCATTCTACAAATTAAGGCAAATGAAAATTCAGGACGTTAAAGTGCTAGAGGTGTAAAAAATTAAAAAATGCACATGAGCAAAAAGTTTTAGAAATTGAGCAAACAGAATAAAAAGGCATGCCTATAGTGCAGAAGAGGGATGCAGGAACACTTGCTTAGATATACAAAAAAATCACAAAAAGGTGTATGTTACAAAAGAACATGCAAACATGTACATCAATTTCCCTTTGCGATCAATAGTCTTATCTATAAACATGAAACAGAGTGAGGAATCAGAAATTAGCATGCATACAAAACAGCAATTCTGTCAGTGAGCCCTAAATGAATTCATAGCAACTATGGTTTCATGGAGGGCTTCTCAGATAGTTGGGCATTCAGGTAAACTGCCAGGTGAAAGGATTTGTAAACATATTTTGTTAAAGCAAGTCATTTTTTTCCGCAACACATAAAATACATTTTTCCAAGAAAGTTTAGCCTTTGTCACTAATGAAACCACTAAATAAAGACATAAATATAGAAATCTTAAGATTTGTTTTGTTTAATGTTGGTAGCAGGATGAACTGTCAGAGTGTATATTTTGTTGCAGAGTTGCTGCAAGATGTTAACAGTGAAAAAGGTATTTAGAAATGAGTTATTTCAAGGTGAAAATTTTCAGAATAATTGCAAATCTAGCAGGATAGAGAAAGCACAGAAAACTGGCAGTTAGATTGATCAGATTAGTATGAAAAGTCATTTAGCAAAGGGAATGAGAAGAGTGACAAACTAGTATACTTTAGATCTTTTTTTCTGAACCAGGGAAAATCTGATCATGTTTCCCTATAACAATAATAAAAAACTTTATTTGATATATCACCATTAAAGGTGGCATCTCAAAGCAATACAGTAGATGTAAAAACAGATAAAAGGACCACAGATTACAAAGTAAATGCATATAAGAAAGACAAGCAGTTAGAGGCGCTATCTTAAGATTTCTATATTTATGTCTTTATTTAGTGGTTTCATTAGTGACAAAGGCTAAACTTTCTTGGAAAAATGTATTTTATGTGTTGCGGAAAAAACTGACTTGCTTTAACAAAGTATGTTTCCAAATCCTTTCACCTGGCAATCTACCTGAATGCCCAACTATCTGAGAAGCCCTCCATGAAACCATGGTTGCTATTAATTCATTTAGGGCTCATTGACAGAATTGCTGTTTTTTATGCATGCTAATTTTCTGATTCCTCACTCTGTTTCATGTTTATAGATAAGACTTTATTGATCGCGAAGGGAAATTGATGTACATGTTCATGTACATGATGAACATGTTTGCATGTTCTTTTGTAACATACACCTTTTTGTGATTTTTTTGTATATCTAAGCAAATGTTCCTGCATCCCTCTTCTGCACTATAGTCATTGCTTTTTTTCTGTTTGTTTATTTCAAAGCAACACCTGCTCCATTTCTAAAACTTTTTGCCCATGAGCATTTTTGTGCACTTTAACGTCCTGAATTTTCATTTGCATTAATTTGTAGAATGAATTTGAGTTTTAGCCTTAAGTTTTCACTATCTTTTGTTTCTTGTCCTACAACTGTTATTATTGATCACCGAATTATTGTACTTGACATGACTTCATTCAGCTTTTCCTGAACGTCTATGACAGGCAGAGAGAGTGCTGTTTCTGGTGCGATCTATTGCAGCTGACATTTCACTGTTTTAAACGAACAAGAAATTAGATTATAAATCAGTTATTCTATATAAACACAGCGTAATTGCCCTCTGAAAATCCTCTTTTTCTTGTTCGTTTTAGAGACCTTGATCGAAACTGATTTTAGATGTCAGAAAGGATTTATTTTCTCTGTATTTCCTACATTGCTTTGTCGAGATTTTAACTTTATATCTAGGCTCAGATTTCAACTATAAATCGTACAGTAATTAAGAGCAGTAAATACTGATGTTTTGCGCCCTCTTACCACAAAAATATGTTTTGTAGTTGGGATTAACTTTATTTCGTACGCGTATCTACTCCGGTTCGGACACCGAACAGTTAAAGATGGCGGCAAATCAGACACCCAGAGAGGGGGGGGGGCATCTTCTCGCCTCCATAACTAAAATGCCAAATAGGAGTGGCTTAAGCGACATACACAGTCGTGCAACTGACAGTTTGAGGTAGCCTATCGTGTAAATTTCGCTTTGTTGCTGATAGGTTAAGCTTTCGAAACTCTGCCCCAAAGTCATGTGACTGATTTTTCGCCCTGTTTCGTTGGTTAAACGCAATGATCACAAGCACCACCATGGTAACTGGGATGTGTAGTTTTTAATTCCGTTTGAATTATAACTGTACGTACTGTCTTCATATTTGGCCAGGGCTTAAAAGAGAAGGCGCGTCAAAAAATTTCGGTGCCGTCGTCTCCGCTTTAAAGGTACCCCCGTGCTGGAAGAATTTGACCTTGGAACGTTTGCCCAGCGTACTGTTAAACCAACGCATTAGCATGTTAAAGCGATTCTATTGAGGGAGTAGCCCAGCTACCACTTAACACTGTACTTCCTACTTTGAATACCTGTGAAACTGGTTTAATTCGTCACAGCCAGCACTCCGGGAGAGAGGGGGTTGAGTCGTGGAAGCAGGCGAGATTTCCAGCGAAAGACACCTCCCCCAGTAAGCAGTAATGCTTTAAGTTGAAAATCGAGGTAGATTTTGAGGATGATAAAGAGGGTAAACTGGGATGGGAGGAGGGTTTGGTTTTGCATAAGGGGCAGAAGATTTCCCTTCTGCTTTGTGTAAGGATGGTATCAAAAGCAATCTTAAGTGGTGAGAAAGCTGTGCTCAATGTATTTAAGGGACTTAAAAGTAAAAGGAGATGCTTCATATTGCTTGACTAATTTTAAAAACTAAGTTATAAATGCAGACGCTCCCTCGGTGCGCTGCTCTGATATGCCGGCTCTTACACAGTGCCTGTCTGCCGTAAGAGTTACAATATACATACCCAACACTGCTTGTACCCATCTGTCATGCAAATAAAACACCTTGAATTGAATTGAATTGAGGGGAGAGGGTGGGAATACTAAAGCCAATACTGGCTCAATACCCTCAATGGGCTTTGACGTGCTAATGCGTTGGTTTAACAGTCCGGGTGTGGCAAGCTTCCAATGTCAACTCGACTCGATTGGAAGACAATGAACGTATTTTAGCCCTAAATGAATTAATAGCAAACATGGTTTACATAAAATACATTTTTCCAAGAAAGTTTATAATAATATGATCTATAGTTGAAATCTGAGCCTACTGTAAATATAAAGGAAAAGCATTTTCAGAGAGCAATCACGCTGTGTTGATGTAGAAAAAGCGATGAGGTTTATGAGCAATCTAATTACCTATTCGCTTTAAAGGCCATATAAAATAAAGTTTATTTAGAGATGAATGATCAGTGTTGCAGTTTAAATAATTTTTGTAGGAGGGCTTGGACAGATTCCAAGTGCATTTTTGCAATCTACGTTGCATTGTCCAATGTTCTGTTGTAATACAGGCTAGAATACAGTTACAGTAGTCTAAGCTTTATCAGCCTATTTAAAATAATTTTTTTGAATCCCCGGCGGAACACACTCCATAGGAATCAGCGCTTTTATACAGTATATCGCCTTTAAACACATATATTTAAACACGCGTTTACGATTTAAATCAAAACGCGATTCAAATCAATATAAATGTTTATATTGTAACGCATACTGTCCAGCCTCCATTTCTCTATAAAAATTTACTCTGTTGTACACACACACACAATAGAAGCAGGAACCGCTGTCAGAAGGGAAGATATGTTCAAAATATCGCAAATATCGATCATGTTGCGATATTTTGAAATATAAAAGTCAATTGATTGTCCATAATATCGCTTACCTATTTTTTCGAAGAAATGTTTGTTAAAATAAAAGTCCAGCACCACCTGGATTCGAAACACAACCTGTGCGTTGTTAGTCACTCACCTAGACCAGTAGGCTACAAGACAACTCGCATGAACAGGGAGGCGAAACAGCCTTACACAGCCCTGTCGCAGTACACGAATATAATCATACCGTTATTAAATTCTTTAGATACGCGATTCCATATTATATTCCCTATTAATCAAATTCTAAAAGTATGCTTGTTGACTCCAGTATCACGTTAGTTAAAGACTTCGAAGCTTAAAATGTTTAGGGAGAAATGGAATACTGGTGTGTATTTTTTTCTTTAAAGTACCAAGACCAGCTATATACTGTATGTTTATGTTCCAAAATTAATATCGTTTATGGCCTTCACACGCGTTGCAGTATGCTCCTATTCTTTTTATGCTCAGCTACTAAGATTTCCCTTCAGTGGTAAAATTAGATATGAATATTCAATACTTAAACGGGCACAGTTAAGACATTAAATATACATTTACATACTGTATACAGTACAGTTTGCAAACGGTAATATGTTTATGTTCCTAAATCAATCTCTTTTATGAGCATGTGAAAGGCATGGTGAATCACTGTACTTTGCATGATTGGAAACAAATGCGTGATTGCGAAATGCTGTGGTGTTACTTTTACAAAGACGGTCAATGAAAAAAAGAATGTTGACCAGGGCAATACTTTGAGTTTACACTTACAGCTTGTCCAAGGTCATTCATTATTAATACTATTAGTAATATCTTCGTTAAAGACTGATGGCCACAGCTCAAACATGAGAGGTTGAGCTTTATTAGCTCCACCTTGCAGAAATTCCGTATACTATTATTTTGCTTGTCGTATTATAGGAGAATTTACAGTAACTAGCGGTATTTACCGGTAACTCGCGGTATTTACCGGTAGCTTGCGGTAGACTGCGTACAGCGTACCGGAAAATAATGTGGTACCGCCCGTGCATTTTGAATGGCTGCATCTGTATTGTGTTTTAAAGAAGATGGGAGTTTTTTTTAAAATACATTTTAGAAAAGTGTAATCTATACTGAAATGCTGTGTTTATTCAATACCACTTGATAGTTACATTAATAGAGATAAGAATTCAAGTTGATACTGTTTAGACTTTTAATTATTTTAAACTGTATTAAACTGTATTACAGCATTTCCATTTAAATCGCAACGCATGTTTAATTAAATGTCTTTATACTGTAGATTCACGATCTGACAATGCAACGTAAATCGTTACTTTTGCCTTCTGCATAATAATGTTCACCTCTCTGTCCAGCAAATGAATAACAGTAATAATAATAAACTTTATTTAATATAGCGCCTTTAAAGGTGGCTTCTCAAAGCGCTTTACAGGATAAAAACAACAATAACAACATCAATATTGTATTTCAGTGCACTTTGAAAGATGGTCTTTAAATCAATTGTTGTCAGAATTTCCCCGCCTCCAAACAAAAAAAGGCTCTGAGAATGCCCGTGGGCATTTCATTGATAAACTTATGTTAACAAAAACACAAGTTTGCTTAAGAGTTGTTAAACCAGTTTTTATTTATTTTTCGGCACAGCCAGCCGGCTGTCGAGTGGTATTAAATGCAACTTTTTTGTATGGATGACTTTGCTAAAATATATTTAAAAATAAAAACGATTACAATTGGCATGCCTGAAGCTTCTTCACGAAACCTCCTAGAGTTAAGAAAACACTTGCTTTGTGTACAAAGTACATTGTGACCGTTTTTACAGCCTTCACTATGTCGTTTTTAAGCCATTTTTTTACCACGCTCGAATATTCTTTTGTCCATATCTTTTTAAGGGAAACACAGAAAGCCTTCAAACTAAATGCATTTTAAAGACAACGACTTGTGAAAATGTTCACAGCCTCCACATAAAACTATCAGTGAGCTAATTCTCTTTTTTTAAACTTCCGGTGTGTGTGTTTTTTTTTACTTCCTGGTGGAAACGGGTTTCCATAAGAATCAAGTAATAAGTTTATTACATGCTGAAAAATAGAAGAAAGAAAACACATTCCATAAGAATCAGTATACTGTAGCTTCTGTGAAATATATTTTTCCTGCATTAAAGTTTAACCCGTCCAGAGCGCCCTACATTACAAACTCCAAGCGTTTCACCCTCACACGTGAAGAATGATTCACAGCCGAAACGTTGCAGTATTGTATTGCAGTAAATGCTTATATCATTATATCTATTTTTTATTTCTTTTTTAAAAATAAAAAAAAAAATCATTTGCCCAGCCTAAGAGGGGGGGTCTGCTCTCATTGACAGCTGACACTCCTCCATACACTCAAGTGAAAAATTAATAACGCCAATGTTAACATCGTATTTACAATTTGTTGATAATAAAAATGTTAAGTTCTCTAAAGCTTTCTCAGTCAAGTATGATAGTTTACCCAGGGAGCTGTGTAAGCATGCATAGGCAGCAAAAGATCAGCTAAACTGGGAAGATGCGACACCGAAGATATTATTAATAACCTTTTAAATCTGAAGGGAGATCTAAAGGGATCTTAATACCCTTAATACCCTTTATTAATAGGGATCACGTGAATTTGCACCCTACCGCTATATACATACAGTACAAACATGTTGTGATATTTAGAAATATAAAAAATGTCAATATAATGCCAATAATATTAGCTATTTTAGTTTTTCAAAGAATTTTTTATTTGTTAAAAGAAAACTGATGGCAACTTGTTACCTCAGAATTACAAGTCAGTCACTTAAGCAATCACACCACCAAAGCATTCATGTGACAGGTACATCTCAGTGGAAAGTCTTATACTACTGTTTGTGCAACAGTACATGAATATAGTTATACCATTATTAATTTCTTTAGATACGCAATTCCATATTATATTCCCTATTAACCAAATTCTAAAAGTATGCTTTTAAACGTACAGTGACATGGTCAAAAGGAGCAAGGAGCATGTAAAAACATTTCCGAAATAACCACATGTAAGACTTTGATGCTTAAAATGTTTAGGGGGAAATGGAATACTGGTGTGTATTTTTCTTTAAACTACCAATACCAGCCATATACATTTTACAAAATATTTTTATGTTCCTAAATTAATATCGTTTATGACCATCAGACCCGTTATGCTCCTCTTCTTTGTATGCTCAGCTACTAAAATTTCCCTTTAGTTGCAAAATTCCATATAAATATTCAATACTAATTAGACTAAAACATGCACAGTAAAGAGATTAAATGATTAAATCTTTTCACTAATGACCGATGCACCACGAGTGCCCCTGTTGGTCATTTTGGCCAGCTAATCACATACAATGCAGTGGCTTGTGGGTAGTTGCGTGCAGCACGGGTTTGTACCATGCATTTTGAATGGCTGCATCTGTACCTACTAAAATGGTTAAAATTATTCATTAAAAAATAATTTGCTGATGGAATAGGAATAATAGATCTTTGGAGACATTTCTATTCCAGTGGATGAGATTACACTCACTATTCCTTCTTTAACTCAGTATACTCTCGGATTGATTATTTTGGACCATGGTCCTGTCTCACTGTCCATACAATTAACTAACAATTGTAGAATACAACATAGAGGTTGAATTCCAGTTTTTTAAATGATCCACAATTTAAAAAAAAACAAACAAAATAAGAAAAAAACTTTTGCCGGAAGAGAAAGATAATGGAGAAATGGGACCAGTGATGATATGGGACACATTAAAGGCAGTTATAAGGGGGTAAATGATTGCTCCGAACACTCAGAAAAGAATTAAAAAAAAACAAATTAAAAGACATTTGTAACGCCATGCTGCATATATGGGGAAAAAAATCCAGAACACTTTTATAAAATATTACAGAAAATTATTTACACAACTACATTCAGATAGTGAAGAACAGATTGATACATTTTTGGTATCACTTTGTTTACCGACTTTTACTGAAGAATAGAATAATATTTTAATAGCAATGCTAACACCTGAAGAATTGAACTGCGCAAATATGAGGCTCAAAGCTAATAAATCACCGGGCACTGATGGTTTAATTTTGAATGGTATAAATCTTTCCGAGCTGCGTTAATACCAAATTTCATTTCAGCTTTAAACTCAATGTTCATTGATTGAAAAATGCCTCCATCTTGGAGACAGGCTATCATCTCAGTAATCACTAAGGAGGAAAAAGATAGATTGGATTCTGGATCATTTAGACCAATCTGAGTCTTTGAATTGGACTATAAAATATATACAACAATTCTGGCTAAAAGATTTGGGAAACTTCTTCTTCAGTTGATACACAATGACCGACTTGACTAGACAAAGCTGCCCTCTTTCTCCCCTGCTCTTTGCTCTATATATAATAATAATAATAATAATAATCGCTTACACTTATATAGCACTTTTCTGGACACTCAACTCACAGCACTTTACAGGTAATGAGGATCCCCTCCACCACCACCAATGTGCAGCATCCACCTGGATGATGCGACGGCAGCCATAGTGCACCAGAACGCTCACCACACATCAGCTATTAGTGAGGAGGAGAGCAGAGTAATGTAGCCAGTTCATAGAGGGGGATTATTAGGAGGCCATGATTTGTAAGGGCCAATGGGAAATTTGGCCAGGACACCGGGGTTACACCCCTACTCTTTTTGAGAAACACTCTGGGATTTTTAATGACCACAAAGAGTCAGGACCTCGGTTTTACGTCTCATCCGAAGGACGGCACCTGTTTACAGTATAGTGTCCCTGTCACTACACTGGGGCATTAGGACCCACATGGACCAAAGGGTGAGCGCCCCCTGCTGGCCTCACTAACATCTCTTCCAGCAGCAACCTTAGAACCACTTGCTCAATGGATATGACAAAACAACATGATAAAATGTATTACTATAGAAGGGGAGGAACATAAGATTGCATTATATGCAGATAATGTTTTATCATATATAGAGGGTATCCCATAAATCCCGGAATTAATGAAGATTTTGGACAGCTTTTGTTCATTCACTGGCTATAAATTAAATGTCCAAGAAAACCAAATCTTAACTTTTAACTATGGACTTTTTACTTTTAACTATTAACTTTTAATATAGACCTCCAATTGTTTTAGAAAGTAAGTACCATCTTAGGTGGGTCCAAAGCTCCTTCTAGGAGTCTCTTTACCAAGAGATATTTCAACATTTTCATTAATTAATTTTGGAGCTCTTAAAGCTATAATTATAGCAGATATATTGAGATGGAATCTAATCCCCATTTGTGAGTTTTAGTTCTTGAACTGAATTGGTAAATATGAATATTCCCACGCTTACTCTTCTTATTTCAAGCTCTCCCTGCATAAGACCATAACGTAAAATTCCTCAATGTGGTAGCAAGTAGGGCTGGCAGTACACGTGACAATTGAATTTTTGACAACCGTCATCTGAAATGAAATTTAGTGAAAGGCTTGTATTGTGGAGACACAGGGGGCGACCATGGTTATCCATTATGACAGTATATTTTGAACATCTATTAACAAAATTCTACAATCCCTCCAGAGCTGCTCTATAAAAGGAATCATAAAAAACCAAGAGGCCATATTGAAATATTTAAACATATTGGAATTTTAAAACAGTCCTTTGCTTACCTCTCATTTGACCTACATACCAGCCCATTAAGCACCATCACGGTGGCATGTACAGTTCTACACAACCTTACTATCGACTGGCATGAGTCAAAAGTTCTGTGTCCAATATTTGTTATTATTTTTAACAATTATCAACATTGTTATTATTGGAGCCACAGGACAGAGAAGGGACAGTGTTCAGAAAAACTGTCATAAATTATAACTTTTAAAAAGATGCTCAGAAGAGCTTTTTTTTCTTTAACATAGCCTTACATTTGTCTACATACCTCATTATCTGTACCCCTAGGTTCCTCAATATTCCTTGCTTCCCTCAAGTATATACTCCCAGCACAATAATAAATACAACAAATCTATTCATTTGACACCCAGATACAGTATGACAGAACACTCTTTAATATTACAGTTCTTCTTCTTTCGAGATTATTCTTAATAACACAGTTGTTATTATTATTATTATTCCAGCGCTCATCTGGAAATTCTGATCAAAGCATTTATAAGGTGATGGGGAAACCCCTCTACAACCACTCTTCAGCACCCACCAGCTATCTGTGGGGAGGAGAACAGAATGATGTTGCCAAATTATATATGGGGATTATTGGGAGGCCATGATTGATGAAGGCCAATGAGAAATGAAGCCAGGATTGCCAGGGAAACAGACCTTCTCTTTTCAAGACAGACCTTGGAGAGTCAGTACCTCAGTTTTACATCTCATCCAAAGGGATGAGTATAATGTCTCTATCACTGTACTGGGGCTTTAGAAAACACACAGACCACAGGTGATTGCCCCCTGCTGGCCCCTATAACACATCTTCCTGTAGCAACTATAACTTTCCCAGGAAATCTCCCATCCAGGTACTGGCCAGGCTCATACCTGCTTAGCTTCAGTGGATTGCCAGTTATGAGTCGCAGGGTGATATAGCTGCTGGCTAATACTTACACCCCATTTAAATACATATTTCCTTAATTTCAAAACTTCGCTTCTGAGGATATCTAAAAACATCACTATTGCATACAGTAAAGGCTCTACATGCATTAGCAATAATACAGCTACTAATAAAGATAGACATTAAACTTATTTATTAATGGTGCAGCCACTATTGGGGATTAGGCCAGCGGTGAGGTTCATGTGTCGTGGTTAAGGCGCCCGTGGCAGAACTATCACATTCCGGTGAACCGGCTATTTCCATGAGCGTGCAGACGTTGCCTTGTCCTGCTGCCGTCTTGTCGCATCAGGATGAGCCTGCAGGAAGGGCAGCAGGCGCAGTCCCAGGACTTGAGCGACATATTCTGCAGCCCAGTCCTCCTCACCTGGGCTCCTGGGCTCCTCGTTCAAGTAACAGACCATGTGGTAATGTGTTGCCGGGTTAGAGACTGCCGGCTGTGAGCAACAGTGCACTGGCTTAGTCCAGTCTCCGGTATACCCATGACAATAAAACCTCCTGTTGATAAGCAGTGCTTTTCTACGTGTTACCAAGCTTAACATTCAAGAGGATAAACCACCTTGTCACCTGTGCCCAAGCGACTCTCTTGCTGTTAAGATGACTTAATGCTCATGCAAGTCACTTGGGGGCATCACAGCCAGCCATGTATGATCAGACCATCGAAAAGACACCAAAACCATTTTATCCAAAGCTGTGTACAGTAAACCCTCTGTTTTGCTGACTAACAGGAGGGAAGAGGTGTCCGTTATTGCCAAATGTCTGTTAAAGCAGTACAAAACCAGTATTATATATCTGGTTCCTAGATATTTTAACTTATTTTTTAACCAGTGCAATCAACACAGTCAATTACAGTTGTTCCTCTGCTATTATCATAAATATACAAAGCTTTTTAATTTTATTTCATGTGTTCCATTGGTGTTCCTGAATTTTAAACATATGTTGTATTTATTTCTATCTTGTTTTACTCTTTGTGCAAAGTCCGGTATTACTGATTTTACAGACAAACCCCTCTTCAGCAGATTTTGTCCTTGGACTCCAAGGTCCGTTAAAGCAGTCTGTTAAACCAAGAGTTTTTGGTAGTTAACTTATCTGAAAAGCTGTGTGTGTAATGTAAGTGCTGTGATAAGTTTCTTTGTATGCTCACTGTATATTTCCTTCATTTAAACATACTGCATTTTTAATTTTTTTATCATATTGATCTATTTTCCTGCAGAAAACGACAGACAGCAAAAACTCTAGCTGTTTTGTTTCGATTTTATTTTCAAGATTTAAATCGTAAACGTGTGTTTAAATATATGTGTTAAAAGGCGATATACTGTATAAAAGTGCTGATTCTTATGGATTGTGTTCCGCCGGGGATTCAAAAAAAATATTTTTTTTAATCGCGTATCTAAGGAAAATTGCAGTATAACTTTGTTCATGCACAAACAGTGGCATGTTACATTATAATTTGGGTGTCTCCTCTTGCCAGAAAGCTCTAAATTGCATTTTGAGTGCGGTTTTTGACTTTTTCTAAATTGCAACCCATAAATAAAGCTGATAAAGCTTAGACTAACTGTATTCTAAACTGTATTACAACAGCACATTGGACAAAGCAACGTAAATTGCAAAAATGCACTTGGAATCTGTCCAAGCCCTCCTACGAAAATTATTTAAACTGCGACACTGATCATTCATCTCTAAATAAATTTTATTTTATATAGCGTTTTAAGCGAATAGGTAATGAGATTGCTCATAAACCTAATCGCTTTTTCTACATAAACACAGCGTGATTGCTCTCTGAAAATGCTTTTCCTTTATATTTAGGCTCAGATTTCAACTATAGATCGTATTATTATAAACTTTCTTGGAAAAATGTATTTTATGTAAACCATGTTTGCTATTAATTCATTTAGGGCTAAAATACGTTCATTGTCTTCCAATCGAGTCAAGTTGACATTGGAAGCTTGCCACTCCCGGACTGTTACACCAACGCATTAGCATGTTAAAGCGATTTCATTAAGGAGCCCAGCTACCAGTTAACACTGTACTTGAAACTTTGAAAATACCTGTGAAACCGGTTTAATTCATCACAGCCAGCACTCCGGCAGAGAGGGGGTTGTACTCGTAAAGTAGAAGCAGGGGAGATTTCCAGCGAAAGACAACTCCCCCCCCTCCTCAAAAACCCAGTAAGCAGTAATGCTTTATGTTGAAAATTGAGGTGGATTTTGTTTTTGATAAAGAGGATAAACTGGGATGGGAGGAGGGTTTGGTTTTGCATAAGGGGCGGGATTATGATATTTGGAGGAATTTGCGAGAGTATAATGGTTTGATATATTTGATTTTGTATTGTGGTCGTTATCTATGTTTTTGGTTGGTATTATGTTTATATGGTTGTTTTTGTTGGTTGGTTGTTATTATGGTTATTAATAATACGATCTATAGTTGAAATCGGAGCCTAAATAAAAAGAAAAAGCAAGTGATTAGGTTTATGAGCAATCTAATTACTTATTCGTTTAAAACGCTATATAAAATAAAGTTTATTATTAATTTGCTGGACAGAGCGGTGAACATTATTATGCATAAGACAAAGATAATGATTCTGATCAGTTTAGAAATCTGTGTACGCTGTAAGGTTTTTACTTCTTAAACTTTTTAAATACACGTTTCGAATAGAAAGAAATCCTCTTCCTGGTACAGTCGCATGAAGAGAGAGGCGAAACAGCCCTACACAGCCCTGTCGCAGTACACGAATATAATCATATCATTGTTAAATTCTTTAGATACGCGATTCCATATTATATTAGCAGAAAAAAATAAAACTACCACTTTTTCACATGCTATTTCACGTTAGTTAAATTTAATTTATTTATATATTATATATTTATATCTCTGACCAAGGGAAACGTCTCATTTTTTCAAAGAAATGTTTGTTTGTTGATTTTTATCAAAAATGACTTAGAATCGATCATGTTGTGATATTTTGAAATATAAAAGTCAATTGATTGTCCATAATATCGCTATTCTATTTTTTCGAAGAAATGTTTGTTAAAAGAAAAGTCCAGCACCAGCTGGATTCGAAACACAACCTGTGCGTTGTTAGTCAATCACCTAGACCAGTAGGCTACAAGACAACTCGCATGAACAGGGAGGCGAAACAGCCTTACACAGCCCTGTCGCAGTACACGAATATAATCATACCGTTATTAAATTCTTTAGATACGCGATTCCATATTATATTCCCTATTAATCAAATTCTAAAAGTATGCTTGTTGACTCCGGTATCTCTTTAGTTAAAGACTTCGATGCTTAAAATGTTTAGGGAGAAATGGAATACTGGTGTGTATTTTTTACTTTAAAGTACCAAGACCAGCCATATACAGTACTGTATGTTTATGTTCCAAAATTAATATCGTTTATGGCCTTCACACGCGTTACAGTATGCTCCTATTCTTTTTATGCTCAGCTTCTAAGATTTCCCTTCAGTGGTAAAATTCAATATCTACAACGGGCACAGTAAAGACATTTACTGTACTGTAAATTTTCTACGACAGACCAACGGACCACGAGTGTCCCTGTCGGTCAACCAATCACGTACCGCGGTACCCCGCGTCATCTTGCGTCATGATGCGCGATGCCGCAGCAAATAACCTCCGGTACGTGTCTGTACCGCTCACTTTGAATGGCTGCATCTGTACATAGTACATAGTGTAACTTTTGTGATGTATGTTTATGTTGTGTGTTGTTAAGCATGTTTATTGTCTTTATTGATAAATATTTGGTATATTCTTGGCAAAACTCTTTACAATTTGGGGGTTATTATTATTATTTATGTTATGCATTGATTATTCCACTGTATTTTCTCCATTTTTGTAACCCCCATATTTGTAACAATATTATTTCCACTGTATTCAGGAATGTTCTAATGTGTTCCAGTGCTTCTCTTGGTACACTACTAAGTTGCTTATGAAGAAGTGGTTTAAGCTAGTCCCCTACTATAGTAACTTCTAGGCCAGCAGCTGTTATTTTGGGTTAATTGCAATTGAGAACAGGGTTATTATAGTGCTGTGGACTAATTTCAGTGGCCAAGTTCATTGTAATTGGTCTTAAGGTAGCACTGAACTGAGTGCTAATCATAGGTTGAACTTCAGTTACTACACTGCTTTTTGATCCAAAAGGTCTGGATGAAGTTTTGTCATAGCCAGATAAATAATTAAATATTAAAATAATTTTTAAAAAAGATGAAGCCTTTGTCAATAGATTGTATACTTGCTTTTGTATGTTGAATTTCTATGAGAATTACTTGATTACCTCAAAAACTTCCAGTAAACAATTTAATAAAGAACATTTACTGTATACAGCAGTGAGTGAGTTTCCTTGGCAATCTATATCTGAGCACAGAACTTACTGTACTTAAACTGCCATATTTAGAAATTGTAACCCTTCAGGAGGTAATGAGGGCTATGCTCTTCAATTAGGTTTCTTTCACTTCTGAATTTTTAGATCTTTAGTTATACAGGCTCTTCTACAGTAGTTAAGAAAAAAAATCACATAGTGATTTGTTCAGAAAATTTGACAAAATATGTTTGACGTAAAGAAAGAGTCCAACTGTCTAATTTCTTGATGAGGCAAAAATAACAGCAGTTCATGAACGCAAGATTTATTCTTTTTCAGAGAGAATATTTTTCTTTACTGACTCACTCTTGCTGCCAAGTCCCGACTTTGACTGCTTGCAGTTTCCCTTTTGAAAGAGGGGTTTTCAAGTCAATGAGTTAACCAAGGAAAAATTACTTTTGTTCTAGTTTATATGGGGTTGGTGACTGTTGGTGACTGGCAGAGATGTTATCAGGTTTGGTACTGGTACTGGTACCCACCCTACAGATTCCCAATTGGTGGATAAGTGACTGATATCACTGGGGATGCAGACCCAGAGCTCTGGGTTGCAGCTAAAGAAGGCCCTGTCACCCATAGAATGTAGATGATCTTGAAAGAATCTATAAGACTAGAGTCAGATGAATGAAGATTGCAAGGTGGGAAGCAGACAGATAATAAGCCAGATAGGTACTCAAAGTCTTTATGAAAATAGTGTCTACCTCTCCACTCGTGGGTCTGCTTTGTGCTACCAGCCATCTCAGGGCTGTCATGTACTCCCTCCTCCATGGACTGGGGACACGGAACGGCGGAAGGATCAGCGGGGCGACCCCCAGCATACCGCACTCCTCTCCTTGTGTGGGATGGCGAGAGCATCCCCTCCGTGTCACCCTTTCTTTCATCCCGTCGCCCATTATACGGTGAAGCCGGTCGGCCCTCCCCATATGGTGGAGGCGAAGGAAGGGTAGTCATAGGAGCAATAGCTACTGCAAGACAATCCAATTCGAGATACACTTTAGTAGTGCTCAACATCATCTGTTCAGGTTCTTACCCCATCCTGATTCATGACTTTTAGCACATTCCTCCCACACACTTACACATTTGCACATAAACTCAAAATCCCACCCGGGATCTTCCTCTGGGTTAAGTGAATCTGTCATTTCGTGTAATAATCGTATGGCCCATGGCTGAAAACTACCTCCACGGGGCCATCTCTCACTTGTCCATCCTGACATATTATCAGTAAAAGGTTGACAGCATATTAACCCATATTCTCTTCCCACTATACTCATGGGCGTTTCAGTTTTCTTCTCACTATTGCCTAACTTACTTTGTCTTTCTCTAACCTGTGCCTCAATTTTCCACAACTCAAAACACTTCCAGTCGACTTTCTTATTTCCCTTTTTCTCTTTTTCTTTTAACTGATCTTCTAGTTGTTGTATCTGCCTGGTACTAAAACTACAATTTTCTGGAAACCCTAACTTACTCCACGATGGAAGACATTTATTCCCCTTTCTCCAAATTCTTTGTACATGTACTTTGCTGGACCGCTCGGTCCTGTTTTCGTCTTTGAATTTTCATTTCCCATTTTTACCGATTGGTGCCTTACTTTAGAACCTTATCACATGAACTACTCCGCAGAGCAAAAACCACACGTCTGTGTTAAGATAAGTTCTTTATATGAGTCCCGGACTCATCAAACCCACGTGAGAACACCCTCACCGGCTTCCTCTTTCTCTGCAACAAAACCGCAGAAAATATTCTAAATAGTCTTTTTACTTGAGTCCCGGACTCACTTACTCCAACCCCAGGCTTATAGCAAGATTTCTTCTACAGTCTTACAACAAAAGGTTCGTTAAAAGGATCACTTACTGACGTCAAACAGCAGTGAATTCTCCAGATGCGTCTCTGGAAAGACAAACAGTTTATCCTCCGAGGTTCGTCCAATTTGCTAAAATTGCCCGGGCCCGGATGGAGTTTCAGCAGCCGTCCGTGCTCAGGTTAGTGTCCCATCTGGGGTGCCAGGCTTGTCTGGGAAATTTACCTATCAAGGAAGCCACAAGAGAGAGGTCTCATCTGAGTAAGGTCTTTATTTCAATATTGCAATATTGGGAGCCCTGCTGCCACTTTGCAAAGTGCATCACAGACTCAATTTGTTACAACCAGTACAGGGTTTTTATAAGATGTTGCGATGTAAGGGGCACTTTGTCCTGTCTAACACTTCCCCTTTCCTTAAGACAGAACAGATTACATCATAAAAACGAAAGGAGAAGCACCACTATATTTTTTTCAAAGCTTATCAGTTACTTTCGGCTAATCTAATGACCCAGACACTATATATTGTTTTGGTACACTGTCTTCTAAAGTAACCTTGAGAGTGCATACTTCGTTGACGCACTGTTTTCTAAAAATCTGCACTTAGCACAGCAGTTACATATCAGTTATATATTTTCCAAAAGCACCAATATATTTTTTGCAAAGCTCTCTACATTTTAAGAATCAATTTACTTATTAGATTTCCATTTCAATTGACAAAAGATCTACTAGTGGTAGAGTTAAGAAAGAGTTAAGAGTCAAGGTATGGTTAGAATAAAACATGCCAGGTTGCAGACACTGAAAGAGAAGCCTAGAAAGGTTGAAAAAGAAGCAAGGGAGAATGTATGGACAAAAGATCTACTAGTGGTAGAGTTAAGAAAGTAAGAGAAACTTTGAACACTGAGAAAGAAAGAAATGAACAACTGAGAAGCTAGAATGTGGATCAGCATCAGCTATGTTTGCTCATTAATGTTCATTTGAACAACTTGTGCTAACTTTAATATGATTGATTACTTATAGTTTTTGCTAACACCTTTGCTAAAATCTATAAAAAATAACAATGATTAAAATCTATAATGTTTCCACGTGTGATGTCATTAGGAAGTACAATAAGCTCCTGCTTTGTTTAACAATGGTATCAAAAATAATTCTAACTGGTTAGAAGGCTAAGGATAATTAAATGAATTAGAAGTCAAAGAAAATTATTTACATTGCTTAATTTAAAAAAAACTGAGTTTTAAAGGTAGACGCAATTAGTTGCAGAACGCGCATAGTGTATTGGTGAGCTCCGTGCCTCCTCCCTCTCTCCGTGCGCCACTTTCTCAGCCTCTTATTGGGGAAGAGAAGAGAATGTGATTTTTTTTCTGTAAAAAATCCATTAAGTTGTTCACAGGAAATAGTTTTTTAAAAATCAGGAATGTTTCCCCATCTGTTCCTCACCTCTCACTCTTTTATATGTACAGAAAACAAAAAGATAGGGGTTTACAAGGCCTAGGGGATTTTAGATTACTAAAACAATCTAAATTTGATTAGTATTAATAATACTACTTGTGACACCCTTCTCTTTCAAGGTATCAGTTACTGCATAAAACCATGTAATGATTCATGTTCACTCATCAAACACACGCTTCATGTTTTTTCTGATTATCTACTTACCTATTAAAGGAATTAAGCAAATGATTAGTGAACAGTTTTGGCACAAAGTTTCATTATTTTGCTCTGCAGACTGAATGAGCCTTTTAACTGAAGATGATTTAAAAAAATCAAATGCAAGCAAGGTTAATGTTCCTGGTTGAAACATAGCCACTCCACATCCATTTAATCCACACATTTTCTTATTTTTAATTTATGTAAAATTCAATCTCATGTGTGCTTAAAGTCAGCATGCACAGGCTGCAAATGAATAAGTAAAGGTTTATTCTATGCTGAAAAGATAAGAAAAAAAACACAACGTTTCAGCTGTGGAGCCTTCTTTGGGTGTTTTTTTTCCTTTGTAACCTACGTGTGCTGATGCAGCTGCCTACTTGAATTATTTCAGCCACACCCAAAGAAGGCACGACAGCCAAAGTGTTGTGTTTCTTTTCTTCTCTTTTCAGCACGGAACAAACCTTTACTTATTCCTTTGCAGCCTACGCATGCTGACAGTGCTATCTACTTGATATATTTTATTACCTACTGTTTGCATTTGCATTTTTCTAAAGTGTATTCTTGTGGGAAATTATTTGAGCTGGAATAATTGGAGATGAAACAGGGGAGTGCAAAATACAGCTTTCGTTTATCCTAAACAAAATGTGAAAGACCAATTCTGCATCTTCAGCAGGTCAGTGCTGAAGTGGTTTCAGCAGGTTAAAGCAGGCACATAACTGTTGCCCCATCATTAGGAAAGCAGGCAATGTTTTAGTGGTTGTATGTGCTGTGTTTCTACAAAAGAGTGGAAAGGATCAAGATGCTTTTGGATCAATGAATAAAAGTAAGATGATTTTGCCTCATGGTTAAAGATCTCACAAAATCTCAAAGCCAAGCTTTTTGTTGTGGGGTGTTAAGGTACAGATGCTATTTGCTGAATTTCATTCATCTTCATTAAATTTACAAACTCTTGTGGCAAGAAACATGAACAACTGTCACTGACAAGTTCTTCAGGAAAACCACAGTGACTAAAGATCTCTCTCAGTCTTTAAAGTTTGACCTCAGCTGTTGTTAAGCCATCATTATTGCCTCATTTTGAGCTGGCATCTACAGATGCAGCCATTCAAAATGCACAGTATAAACCCATAATGCACCCAATTACCCACAAGATACTGCTCTGTACCGCGGTACATGATTGGCTGGCCAAAATTACCATTTTGCATTTGCGTTAGTGAAATGATTTAATCATCTAACCTCTTTACTGTGCATGTTTTAATTCACTTAGTATTGAATATTTACATGGAATTTTACAACTAAAGGGAAATTTTAGTAGCTGAGCTAAAAAGAAGAGAAGCATAATGTGTCTGATGGTCGTAAACGATAATAATTTAGGAACATAAACATATTATGTAAACTGTATATGGCTGGTATTGGTATTGGTTGAAAAAATACACACCAGTATTCCACTTTCTTAACATTTTAAGCATCAAAGTCTTACATGTGGTTATTTTGGAAACATTTTTATGTGCCCTTCTGACTATATTAAGTTTATATACTTTGTAAAAAGTTATAATTTTTTAACCTTTTCTGCAAATACGCTCATTATTGGAGTAAATAAAAGCATACTTTAAGAATTTGATTAACTGGAAATATAATATGGAATCGCGTATGTAAAGAAATTAATAACTATATAATTATATTAGTGTACTGTAGCTCAGATTATCACAATAGTACACTTTCTTTGGATATGCGTGCTTTAGTTTCACTCTTTTCAATATGATTATGTCTGTGGCGTGATGGCTTAAGCGTGTGTCTCATATGCCTGGGGTTGGATAATCAAGCCCAGCTGTTGTCATCAGTTTTCTTTTAACAAATAAACATTTCTTTGAAAAACTAAAATAGCAAATATTATGGACACTATATTGACATTTTTTATATTTCTAAATATCACTACATGTTCGAAACCAAGTCATTTATTATTAACAATGAATAATTTCAAACTGCTACTGATATTATTACTGATAGTATTATCAACACCATATTGAATTTGTTGGTACAGATGCAGCCATTCAAAATGTGCGGTACATACCTGTACCGCGGGAAAATCATTGCGTCATAGCGCGTCATACCGCGGTACGTGATTGGCTGGCCAAAATGACCGACAGGGGCACTAGTGGTGCATTGGTCGGTCGTGGAAAGATTTAATAATTTAATGTCTTTACTCTGCACATGTTAATCTGCTTAGTATTGAATATTTATGTGGAACTTTACCACTAAAGGGAAATTTTAGTAGCTGAGCATAAAAAGAATAGGAGCATAACGCATCTGAAGGTCATAAACGATATTAATTAAGGAACATAAACATATTATGTAAACTGTATATAGCTGGTCTTGGTGTTTTAAAGAAAAAATACACACCAGTATTTAATTTAACAGTCTTTAACTAACGTGATACCGGAGTCAACAAGCATACTTTTAGAATTTGATTAAAAGGGAATATAATATTGAATCGCATATCTAAAGAAATTAATAACAATATAACAATATAATATACAATATAATATATATTCCTCATGTGACCTTGCCGGTGGCGCTGTGGGTTTGGTTCCGGACTCCCCCATCACACGTTGCGTGTTCGAATCCAGCCAAAGCCATGACTTTTTTTAACAAACATTTCTTTGAAAAAATAAAACGTTTCCCTGGCTCAGAGATTAAATAAAACTTCACTTGCACCAAACAAATTCATATTTCTAAATATCACAACATGATCGTCATTTTAATAACAATGAATAGTCACCTATGCGTTACAATATAAACATTTATATTGATTTAAATCGCATTTAAATCGCCTTTATTTAAAACCCGTAAATAAAGCTGATACTGTTTAGACTTTTAATTATTTAAAACTGTATTACAGCAGCACAATGCTCAATGCAAACTAAATCGCTATCTTTGCCTTCTGGGTAATAATGTTCACCTCTCTGTCCAGCAAATTAACAATAGTAATAATAATGAACTTTATTGTATATGGTGCCTTTAAAGGTGGCTCCTCAAAGCGCTTTACAGGATAAAAACAATAACAACAATACTGTTAGACTGGGCAAACGATTTTTTTTTAAAGAAATTCAAAATGAGATATAATGATGTGTTCTGGCTTAGACATTAACGAAGAGCATAACGAAGGTCATAAAGGTCATAAACGATATTAATTTTGGAACATCAACATATTATGTAAACTGTATGTTGCTGTTATTGGTATTTTAAAGAAAAAATAGTGTAAAATCCTGGGTTCGGTACAATGATTCAGGCATTCGTGTGAAGGACAACAGACCTTTCACTGGCTCAAAAAGACAAAAAGACAAAAAGAAGAACGGACACAGCGGGACCCTGCATTCTCTCCTCAGCCGTCCACACCACAATTTTCCCTGGGTCAGAGATTAAATAAAACTTCACTCGCACCAAACAAATTACCACACACTGAACACTGAACATGTTAACCCAAATATGTCTCACAAAACTTTTATGGTACATTACTTTGCTAAAATGTATTTAAAAATAAAAACAATTACAAATGCCAGCAGAGAGAGACACACACACAGTTCTTCATTGTCAAAAAGTAATTGTTTTTTACTTTGTCAGCACCCAGACAAATGCAAACGCATTATTAATGAAATGCTTTTATTCATTCTTAATCAAACTCACAAGTTGTCATCTGCTGTTGAAGCTCAGTGAGACTAGACTCACACATGGCTAGCCTTGACTCGGCTCTGGCTTTCCCATCTATACCGATGCACTGCAAGTACAACCCCCCTCTCTGCGGGAGTGCTGGCTGTGACGAATTAAACTGGTTTCACAGGTATTTTCAAAGTAGAAGGGGGTGAGATTTCCAGCGAAAGACACCTCCCCCCCTCCAAAACCCAGTAAGTACAGTACTTACTAGTTAAGAAAGCTAGGCTCCTCAATGAAATCGCTTTAACATGCTAATGCGTTGGTGTAACAGTCCGGGCGTGGCAAGCTTATAATGTCTCCTGACTACGGCAAAAGGAACCCTTCTTTCATTGGAAGACAATGAACATATTCTACCCGTACATGAGAATATAATGCTGGCGCGTGGGCGTGGTGGGGTGCTGTACCAGCTGTCAAAAAAAAAGTTGTTTTATTGATTACTAATAATTTATGCTAACACCTAGCTTTCTTAACTATTAAGTACTGTAGTTACTGGGTTTTGGAGGGGGGGAGGTGTCTTTCGCTGGAAATCTCGCCCCCTTCTACCTTGAACTCCCCCCTGTGTATTGTCCATTTAGGGAAAGCAAGAGAGAGAGTGTGCTGTCCTTTGACAAAACAAGGCTCGCCAGATAATGTGAATCGAAACCTGTTTTTCTAGCTTTTAAAGTCGTGCGATGTGTAAGCAGGAACACATCATTATATCTTACATATGAAAAATACATAATATAGCTCCCAAACAAATGCAAACATGTTTTTAATAAAATGCTTTTATTCACTCATAATCTGACAATTTCAGGAAGACTAAGGAAGGACTAAGGAAATTGTCATCTGTTGTTGAATCTCTGTGAGCTCGGTGACTTTGAGACCACTTGTTATCCCAAGTTGTTTGAATCACCACAATTCAAATAGAGAAAAAAGAGCTGACTGACAAGATTTAAGATGTGGCTGTCAATGTTGGATTAAAAAAAAAACACGTTGCCCGACGTTAGTTGCATTGCTTGAAAAATAATTTTATTTTGAGAGACTGGATAAGAAATTCAAGTTTTTTTTTTAAACTTCCTGAAAAACAAGTAATAATTTAATAATATGTGCAAACGTTTTTTTATGATATGTCGCTGTTGTGAATGTCTGTGGAGTGTATCTTATTTGCCTGTCTGTCCTGGCTGTGCTCTCTCACTCGTTCCCCCCCCCCCCCCTCTCTCAATTCAATTCAATTCAAGGTGCTTTATTAGCATGACAGATGGGTACAATCAGTGTTGGGTATTTACTTTGTAATCTGTACTGCTTTGAGATGCCACTTTTAAAGGTGATATATAAAATCAAGGCTTTAACTTGCTTTAACTCCACAAGTCTGAGTTCTTGTGTCCATCCTATCCGAGCCTGAAAGTATTACAATATGTATCTTTATAGCAGGTTGTGTACAGCTTTTTAGTATAGATTACACTTTTCTAAAATGTGTTAAAAAATAAAAACGATTACAATCTAATGTTTTCACGTTTGATCCCAAGATCCCAAGAAAAATACATTTAAACGGGGAGAAAGCTATGCTGAAAGTTTATTAAGATACTTAGAAGACAAAGATATCAATTTATGTTGCATTTGTCTGATTGTGAATCAAAAAACACATATGTTTAAACACACATTTGCGATTTAAATCAAAACGTGATTTAAATCAATATAAATGTTTATATTGTAACGCATAGGTGACTATTCATTGTTATTAAAATGACTTAAATTCGATCATGTTGTGATATTAAGAAATCTAAATTTGTTGGGCGCGAGAAAAGTTTTATTTAATCTCTGACCCAGGGTAACGTTTTATTTTTTCAAAGAAATGTTTGTTAAAAAAAAAAGTAATGGCTCCGGCTGAATTCCGGCTTGTGTTGCGGTACATGAATATAATTATATCATTAATTTCTTTAGATACGCGATTCCATATTATATTAGCAGAAAAGCTTAAAACTACCACTTTTTTACACACATGTAACACATATTTCACATGTTAGTTAAAGACTTCGATGCTTAAAATGTTTTGGGAGAAATGGAGTACTGGTGTGTATTTTTTCTTTAAAATACCAAGACCAGCCATATACAGTACAGTTTACGTACAGTAATATGTTTATGTTCCTAAATTAATATCTGTTATGAGCATGTGAAAGGCATGATGAATCGGATATTCTCAAGAATTACTTTGTATGATTGTAAACAAATGTGTGATTGGATCAACAAAATGCTGTGGTGTTTCTTTTTGTCAATGAAAACATAAAGTCTTTCCGTTTACAAAGACAGTTACAAAGAATGTGGACCAAGGTAATACTTTGAGTTTACAGCTTGTTTAAGGTCATTCATTATTAATACTATTAGTGATATCTTCGGTAAAGACTTTGATGGCGACAACTCAAACTCTGTACATGAGAGGTTGAGCTTTATTAGCTCCACCTGGCGGTAATTCCGTATACTATTATCTTACTTGTGGTATTATGCAGTATTATATGGTATTATACGGTAACCTGTACTATACCGCGATACGCCCACCGCATTTTACCATGGTATAACCTGCTCGTTTTGAATGGCTGCATCTGTATTTCTAAATATCACAAAATATTCAAAGTTAAGTGAGTTAAGTGATTACCATTTTCCATGAATACTGGTGCTCATTATGACAGTAAAAGAAACTCATACTTTTCAGAATTTAATTATTTAAACAATAAGCCAGAAGAGGCTGTGTTATATCATGGATATAGTCACAGTTAAAAGGTGTTGTTAGGCCAGACGCAATTTGAGAGTTTAATAATTTCTAAGGATGAAAATGATTTAAACTATGCGACACTTATCATTCAATGCGTGCACAAAATATCACAATAGCTGATCATGTTTCTCTATAACAATAATAAAAATCTTTATTTTATATACCACCTTTAAAAGTGGCATCTCAAAGCAATACAGGGGAAAAAAGCAATTGGGGAAAAAAAGACCTGCTGATCTGTTCTACATACCAGGAAGATAACAGAATATATTTTTTTCTGTTCAAAACATGTTGTCTTTATGAAATTCATGTATTTTAAAAGTTTAATTAAGAAGAAAAAAACTATCTATAGTTATTAACTATCGAAACCTGTGTTTATAGCTTTAAAAAGTCATGTAATGTCTAAGATAAGCAGGAACACATCATTATATCTCATTTTTTGTTTCTTTTTTAAAAATGAAAGGAATCGTTTGCCCAGCCTAAGAGGAGGGGATGCTCTCATTGACAGCTGACACTCCTCCATACACTCAAGTGAAAAATTAAAAACGCCAATTTAAACGTCATATTTATGATTTGTTGATAATAAAAATGTTAAGTTCTCTGAAGCTTTCTCAGTCAAGTACCAGAATTCACCTAGGGAACTGTGTAAGCATGCGTAATCAACAATAGATCAGCTAATCAGGGAAGAAAATGCTTTCAGAGAAAATAGTGTTTCAGGTGTGAAGAATACAGATCCCTAATTAAATTTCAGCCTAAACCTGTCCCCACACACCCTGCCCTCACTGCGATTAGAATATAGACAAAGCATTGAAAGTTTTAGATAGTACAGTAGATAATCAGGTGTTTTGCCGATGTGGGCATAGTACATAAGTACGGCTTTATAAAATTTTCACAGCCTCTACATGAAACTATCAGTGAGATAATTCTCTTTTTGTAAACCTCAGGTTTTTTATTGATGCGTAATTATGCACTAACTGGAACACTGGGGGACCGCTGTGTACACATGTTCACAACATGAGAAATACTGCTCAATATGGCTTCATGTGATAGGAACTATAGGAAGCAGAAGAGTGCAGTCTCCAATTAGCCAGACTGTAAGCATGGGAATAAAGCTTTGTTTGATTTCTGAAACCCTTTCCCAGTGGGCAAAAGATGTAGAATATACCTCTATTAAACGCATACCTTAGTCGTATAAAAGTGGTCCGTAATTCATCTAGAATGAAATTCTAATATACGTTGTAGTATCCTCACATGAGGCACCAGTAAGTTAGGGGTTGTGCATTTACTGGGACAATTCTTAATATTAGCAGTAAGTCACAAAATGATTCTTTTCATGGTATTAGAATCCAGCCTTGCGGGATAACTCAAACAACGTACATACACGGGTACTAATACATGAGAATACATTTATTAATACATAAAATGTGCATATAAACATAACATATCTTATCGAGAGGGTTAGCAGAATTCAACAGGTATATATTCAATCACGAAGAGTTACCAATATCAAGAGGACATACATTCAGTATATCATTCATTTAGACCATTTCGTAAATGAACTTGGTTACAACTTCTACACTAGATACTCAAAACAAGTACATAACTCTTAGGAATTAAATTGATATCAACTGGTTGAGATAACACTTGAATTCTCGAGCAGTAATGCAGTGAGGTTGAATACTCATCCATCTGTGGGGATTCAGATCTCCTGCAGACACAAAGAAGCAAAGGCAGCTTTGTTACTGTGTCCAATCAGCGCTCTCTGGCTCGCTGCCAGGCAGTGCTGTGCGGCTTGCGACATCGTGGAAGAGATTCCTGCATCAATGTGCTGCTGACGCTCTCTGAAAACCAGCTAGTTAGTGTTGGCTGAAACTAGCAAGAGTTTGTGCACAGGAGAAAAATTACTGCGGGTCCCAGCAGGTCAGGAAGAAGACCGGTTTGTTCCTGATGTCCATCTGGCACTCCCTAGACAGATAGGCACCAATGGATGACCATTGATCATGATAGCCAGGCTTAGCTAAGTGCATCCCAATTTGGGAGCTGCCCCTTATCAAAAGAAAACACCTTAAATCAGCCTGCATGAATAGCTTCTCTGTGGCTGCACCACAGAGATGAAGAGAGAGATGGGGCCTCATTTGAGAAAGCACAGCAACACTTAATTCTGTCTTATTAACAAGCATTGACGCTACAACGTATATAGTTATAGGTCAATTATACATCTATGATTATATGTTCATTATACATAAATGGTTGGAGTTCTATTATATGGATACATTTAGAAGACTATTATACATATATGGTTGGAGTTTTATTATATGGATACATTTAGAGGACTATTATACATATATTAGGCTGGGCAAACGATTTTTAAATTTTTTAAAAAATAAATAAATAATGAGATATAATGATGTGTTCCTGCTTAACTTAGACATTGCACGACTTAAAAACATATAAAAACAGGTTTCGAGTGTTAAAAACCACTTTTTATGCGCGAAAAATGGGTGATTTTTCTTCCTCGTGATCAGCTCAGAATCTTTGTGTACGCTGTAAGGTTTTTACTTCTTAATTAAACGTTTAAAATACACGAATTTCATAAAGACAACACACGTTTCGAAGAGAAAAAATCCCATTCTTTTCTCTTCCTGGTGTGTGAAACTGATCAGCAGGTCTTTTTTTCCCAATCAGAGGCTCTGAAAATAGCGTACCGCCCACTGCGCTCCGTCAGAGAGGGGCGCGGCACCGAGAGAGGGAGGAGGCGCGGAGCGTAGCAGTACAGAACGAACGTTCTACTGCCTGGAGCGCTTATGGCAGCGATCGCTTCTGCATTTATAACTTAGTTTTTAAAATTAATCAAGCAATATGAACCATCTCTTTTTACTTTTAAGTCACTTAATTATCATTAAGCACAGCTTTCTCACCACTCAGACTACTTTTTGATACCATCCTTTACAAAGCAGAAACTTCTTGTTCTGTCTAATGACATTACAAGTGGAAAGATTACAGATTTTAATCGTCTTTAATTTTGTTACGTTATACATTTTAGAAACGTTTCATCCATACAAACACCACAAAACTATTCTCGATTGTATTTCTGAATGGTATGTTACACAGTTCACTGTTTTAAATACATCTAATTAAGAAAGTTAGGTGTTAGCATAAACTATTAGCAATCAATATTAAATTTAGCACTGTAATAATTTGTTGCACTTTCCCCCGCATCTTGTAAAAATATATTTTCATTGTTCAAATATACATTTAATCTGACTATCATATAATAAGTTAAATACAAAACTAAAGAAAAAATAGGGTTAAATATAATTCAAAATATTTTGCTAACAATGTTAACTGTTTATAAATAATAAATTGTATTAACTAAAGAGTAGGATAGCACAGTTGTTAGTATGCTTTTTGTTTTGTTTCTTTTTCATAAATACAACAGTAGTACCTGATGTCTCAGTGGCTTTCAAAATTAAATTTTGCATGCAAACCTGTGAACTAGAAAGATAACTAAGATATCCATCCATTTATAATGGTGGCAAAGTGGTTAGCATTGCTGTCTTGGAGCACTGGGGTCCTAGGTTCAATTCCTGCCATCCTGTGTGTGTGGGGTTTGCATGTTCTCTCTGGGTTACATGGTTTTTCTCCATATGTGTGATATGACTCCCTCTCGCACTCCAAAACATACTGGTAAGATAATTGGTTTATGGGAATACTGGCCCTGGTGTGTGTGTGTTTGTGTCTGTCTGTCCTGTGATGGACTGGCGCTATGTCCAGGGTCTATTCTGCCTTGTGTCCGTTGCTTACTGGGATAGGCTCCAAATCCTCTGTACTGGATAAAGAGATTAGAAATGGATGGAAGTAAAGGCACTGTGTGGATTGAACTATACACAGTGTTAGAAACCCACTATGAAATGGCAGCATCTCACTGAGAATAAAGTATTTTATAGTGCTGGCTTAAGGAAACAGCCTTTCCACCTCTCTTGCACATCAGTATCCATACCTAGTTATTTAAACAAATTGCCTCTAATTATAAACATCTTAATATGCTGGCTCTGTGGATCCGCATCAGCTATGTTTGCCCATTCCTTCAATTCATGTGCATCCAACACACAGTTCAATGCTAGCAACTACACAAAATCTAAAATACAATCCTCATTTCAGTATCTATGTAAACATACAGTCTCTTAACTTCATCATCTTCATCAAAAGTATGCCTTACCCCATTAGGAAGTGTTCTTGTTATCAGTGTATTCCTCAGCTATCCCAAAATTATCTTCTTACCAACATCTCTAGTTTTTTATCCTGCAATAACTCAGCCAACACTTAAATCTCGAAAAGCTGCTTGTGTTCATTTCTTTAAATCACAAATATCATGTGTAAATACTGTCCATGTAATACTCTGCATTGTGGAATAATAGTTTATTTTAAAGGGAACTAGAGAAACTAAGAACTAGAGAAATCAAGAAAGGCTTTTTTTTCTAGAATTAATAAATGCACATCCTGTTCACTGGGGAAATTAAATCCACACTGAGCAATCTTCAATATGTTCAGAATATGACAGCGAGAATCCTATCAGGGATGCATTACACCTGTTTTCAAGTCCTTGCATTGGTTACCTACAGATGCAGCCATTCAATGTAAGCGGTACAGACACGTACCGCAGGTAAGATGACACGCGATACCGCGGTGCGTGATTGGTTGACCGACAGGGGCACTCGTGGTCCGTTGGACTGTCGTAGAAAGACTTACTGTAAACGTCTTTACTGTGCCCGTTGTAGATATTGAATTTTACCACTGAAGGGAAATCTTAGTAGCTGAGCATAAAAAGAATAGGTGCATACTGTAACGCGTGTGAAGGCCATAAACGATATTAATTTTGGAACGTAAACATACAGTATATAGCTGGTCTTGGTACTTTAAAGAAAAAAATACACACCAGTATTCCATTTCTCCCTAAACATTGTAAGCTTCGAAGTCTTTAACTAACGTGATACCGGAGTCAACAAGCATACTTTTAGAATTTGATTAAAAGGGAATATAATATGGAATCGCGTATCTAAAGAATTTAATAAGGGTATGATTATATCCGTGTACTGCGGCAGAGCTATGTAGGGCTGTTTCGCCTGCCTGATCATGCGAGCTCTCTTGTAGCCTACTGGTCTAGGTGCGTGACTACCAACTAACAGGTTGGGTGTTCGAATCCAGCTGGTGCTGTACTTTTCATTTTTATTTATTTATTTTTTAATCGCGTAACATAAACATATTACCGTATGCAAACTGTACTGTATACAGTATGTATATGTATATTTAATGTCTTAACTGTGCCCGTTTAATTGAATTTAAAAAAAATATTTAACACGAACATTAAGCTGCTTACATCTTCCGCCTGAGAACAGTCACCCGTTGCTACCCAACGCAGAATGGTGATTGGCTGACACCATCTGACACCCCTCTGATTGGAGAAAAAAGACATGCTGGTGTGCTATACCAGGAAGAGGATTTCTTTCTATTCAAAACGTGTATTTTAAAAGTTTAAGTAAAAACCTTACAGCGTACACAGATTTCTAAACTGATCAGGATCGTTATCTTTGTCTCATGCATAATAATGTTCACCGCTCTGTCCAGCAAATTAATAATAAACTTTATTTTATATAGCTTTTTAAACGAATAAGTAATTAGATTGTTCATAAACCTAATCACTTGCTTTTTCTTTTTATTTAGGCTCCGATTTCAACTATAGATCGTATTATTAATAACCATAATAACAACCAACCAACAAAAACAACCATATAAACATAATACCAACCAAAAACATAGATAACAACCACAATACAAAATCAAATAATCAAACCATTTTACACTCGGAAAGTACTCCAATTATCATTATCCCGCCCCTTATGCAAAACCAAACCTTCCTCCCATCCCAGTTTATCCTGTTTATCATAAACAAAATCCACCTCAATTTTCAACATAAAGCATTACACAAAATCAATACCTCAACACTCCATACTCAACAACGATAATTCACAAACAGCCAGAACATGTAACTACACATGCCCAAACATACCTACTTTCCATAGCCCCGCCCCTTATGCAAAACCAACATCCCTCCCCTGTTCTCTCTCTCCCCTGGCGGTTGTAATTGTTTTTATTTTCAAATAAATTTTAGCAAAGTCGTGTATTTTAAAAATCTTAAGATTTTTCTATTTATGTCTTTATTTAGTGGTTTCATTAGTGACAAAGGCTAAACTTTCTTGGAAAAATGTCTTTTATGTAAACCATGTTTGCTATTAATTCATTCAGGGCTAAAATATGTTCATTGTCTTCTAATGAAAGAAGGGTTCCTTTCGCCGTAGTCGGGAGCCTAGCCTTTAACTAGTAAGTACTGTATTTACTGGGTTTTTGAGGGGGGTGTCTTTCGCTGGAAATCTCGCCTCCTACTTTGAAAATACCCGTGAAACCGGTTCAATTCGTCACAGCCAGCACTCCCGCAGAGAGTTGGGTTGTACTTGCAGTGTATACAGTACACGCGTTATGCTCTTTGTTAATGTCTGTGAAGTTTTATTTAATCTCTGAGCCATACTGATTCTTCTGGAAGCACACCAGTCTTCCACTTTCTCCCTAAACATTTTTAGGATCAGAGTCTTACATGTGGTTATTTCGAAAACGTTTGTACGTGCTCCTTCTTACCATGTTACTGTTTACCGTTACTGACCATATTAAGTTTAAGTGCCTGTGGGCACTTTTCCTGTCCGTGGGGGGTGGACCGTCTTTCATTAAAAGGTTAGTCTGTTCTACTCTGAGAATGTAGAGGGGGTGGAAAGTGCCCGCGGTCATTTAATTAGTATTAAAATCTTAGTTATCTTTCTAGTTCACAGGTTTGCATGCATTATTTAATTTTGAAAGCCACTGAGACATCAGGTACTACTGTTGTATTTATTAAAAAGAAACAAAACAAAAAAACATACTAACAACTGTGCCATCCTACTCCTTAGTTAATACATTTTATTATTCATAAACAGTTAACATTGTTAGCAAAATATTTTGAATTATATTTAACCCTATTTTTTCTTTAGTTTTGTATTTAACTTATTATATGATAGTCAGACTTAATGTATATTAATGTATATTTGAACAATGAAAATATATTTTTACAAGATTTTACATTAAGCACTTAAAATTAATATGGTTAATAATAGTAAACTGTAACATGCTGTAACAAGATCGGTTAAACTTCGAAGAAAATTTATTTCCTTTCAGAGAAAATGTTTCAGGTGTGAAGAACAAACCTGTTCCCACACACCCTGCCCCCACTACCATTAGAATATACACAAACATTTTAGCGTTTCATTCTGAGCAGAAGACCCTCACACCTGAAGAGTGCTGGCTGTGACGAATTAAACCGGTTTTACAGGTTTCAATCACAGATTGGGACTCAGTAAAGTAACACACAGCGCCACTGGATTTGATAATACTGTACCTAACCAAAATCCGCAATATGGAAACAGAACCTGTGTAATTGTTGATAGATGATGTACTCGTAACATTTTTTCAAGACGAACTACAACATTTAAAAAATGACTTGTATGTACTTGATATCTCTAATCAATCCACGGGTTCCAGCACAAAACGAAACTAAAACGCATACCGTTTAGCGCTTCTTATTAGTTGCTCAAAAGTAATTTGACCGTATGAAATGCATAATATAAACCTAGAAACATATACGTGAGCATTACTTAAGCACTGTAGTATCGGTGTTAAGACATACCTCTCAAATACTGTAAATCAAGTTAAAAATATCTCAAGACCGATTCTGGTCGTAATGAAACCATGTTTCGTGTATGTTTTCTTTTTCATCTTGAAATAACTCATTTCTAAATACCTTTTTCACTGTTAACATCTTGTAGCAACTTTGCGACAAAATATACACTCTGACAGTTCATCCTGCTACCAACATTAAATAAAACAAATCTTAAGATTTCTATATTTATGTCTTTATTTAGTGGTTTCATTCGAAGCTTACAATGTTTAGGGAGAAATGGAATACTGGTGCGTATTTTTTTCTTTAAAGTACCGAGACCAGCCATATACTGTATGTTTATGTTAAGATTTCCCTTCAGTGGTAAAATTAGATATGAATATTCAATACTTAAACGGGCACAGTTAAGACATTAAATATACATATACATATTGTATACAGTACAGTTTGCATACGGTAATATGTTTATGTTACGCGATTAAAAAATAAATAAAACTGGAAGGTCCAGCACCACCATTATGTTTATATGGTTGTTTTTGTTGGTTGGTTGTTATTATGGTTATTAATAATACGATCTATAGTTGAAATCTGAGCCTAAATAAAAAGAAAAAGCAAGTGATTAGGTTTATGAGCAATCTAATTACTTATTCGTTTAAAACGCTATATAAAATAAAGTTTATTATTAATTTGCTGGACAGAGCGGTGAACATTATTATGCATAAGACAAAGATAACGATCCTGATCAGTTTAGAAATCTGTGTACGCTGTAAGGTTTTTACTTCTTAAACTTTTAAAATACACGTTTTGAATAGAAAGAAATCCTCTTCCTGGTATAGCACACCAGCACGTCTTTTTTCTCCAATCAGAGGGGTGTCAGATGGTGTCAGCCAATCACCATTCTACGTTGGGTAGCAACGGGTGACTGTTCTCAGGCAGAAGATGTAAGCAGCTTAATGTTCGTGTTAAATAATTTTTTTTAAATTCAATTAAACGGGCACAGTTAAGACATTAAATATACATATACATACTGTATACAGTACAGTTTGCATACGGTAATATGTTTATGTTACGCGATTAAAAAATAAATAAAACTGGAAGGTCCAGCACCACCATTATGTTTATATGGTTGTTTTTGTTGGTTGGTTGTTATTATGGTTATTAATAATACGATCTATAGTTGAAATCTGAGCCTAAATAAAAAGAAAAAGCAAGTGATTAGGTTTATGAGCAATCTAATTACTTATTCGTTTAAAACGCTATATAAAATAAAGTTTATTATTAATTTGCTGGACAGAGCGGTGAACATTATTATGCATAAGACAAAGATAACGATCCTGATCAGTTTAGAAATCTGTGTACGCTGTAAGGTTTTTACTTCTTAAACTTTTAAAATACACGTTTTGAATAGAAAGAAATCCTCTTCCTGGTATAGCACACCAGCACGTCTTTTTTCTCCAATCAGAGGGGTGTCAGATGGTGTCAGCCAATCACCATTCTACGTTGGGTAGCAACGGGTGACTGTTCTCAGGCAGAAGATGTAAGCAGCTTAATGTTCGTGTTAAATAATTTTTTTTAAATTCAATTAAACGGGCACAGTTAAGACATTAAATATACATATACATACTGTATACAGTACAGTTTGCATACGGTAATATGTTTATGTTACGCGATTAAAAAATAAATAAATAAAAATGAAAAGTACAGCACCAGCTGGATTCGAACACCCAACCTGTCAGTTGGTAGTCACGCACCTAGACCAGTAGGCTACAAGGGAGCTCGCATGATCAGGCAGGCGAAACAGCCCTACATAGCTCTGCCGCAGTACACGGATATAATCATACCGTTATTAAATTATTGAGATACGCGATTCCATATTATATTCCCTTTTAATCAAATTCTAAAAGTATGCTTGTTGACGTATCCGGTATCACGTTAGTTAAAGACTTCGAAGCTTACAATGTTTAGGGAGAAATGGAATACAGGTGTGTATTTTTCCTTGTGATATTTTAAGCTCTAGTTGAATGATAGGTGTCGCATTTTAAATCATTCTAGTAGCTAGAAATTATGAAACGCCCTGTTAAAAGCAAGGAAGTTTTTATGCCCCGTTGAAGTAAAAGAAAATGCCTGACAAAGTATGGCTTGGACAGATTCCAAGTGCTTGTACAAATGTGCTAAAGAAATTATACTTTGAGTATACAGCTTGTCCAAAGTCATCCATTATTAATACTATTAGTAATATCTTCAGTAAAGGCTTTGATGCATAAATATTTCTGATAAAGGTAGGTTGTGTACTTTTGTCCAACTGAACAATCTTGCTTTCATAAAATATACCAACATTTGAATGACTGATGATTAACATGCTGTAATACACAGTTCAAAATTAAAGGCTCGAATGCTGTACATGAGAGGTTAAGCTCCCCCTGGCGGTTTTACAAGGCGACGCCGGATAGCTAGTCACGTGACACGTGATACCGCGTGATACCCCGGTGGGCGTGTCGCGGTATACCGTGAAATACCTCACCCATTTTGAATGGCTGCATCTGTATCAGGTTTCGAGTCAACTTCAAAATCCTCATCCTCATTCAGTACCTACAGTATATGGCTTATTATCCGTCTACTCCCCACCTTTGTCCGTCTGACTCTGGTCTTCTAGCTGTCCTCAAGAACATCTACATTCTGTGGGTCACAGGGTCTTCTCTAGCTGCACCCCAGAGCTCTCAATTTGTATTCCCAGTGATATCAGTCACGTACCCTGAGTGCATTTAAATCTAACCTCAGAACCTTTCTTTTCAGAAGACTTAGTGTCTGTATCTGCTTCATTTTCTAATTTTGGTAGCACCTCTAACTGCTTGTCTTTCTTATATGTATTTACTTTGTAATCTGTGGTCCTTTTATCTGTTTTTATATCTACTGTATTGCTTTGAGATGCCACTTTTAAAGGTGATATATAAAATAAAGTTTTTTATTATTGTTATAGAGAAACATGATCAGTTTTCCCTGGTCCAGATAAAAAGATCTAAAGCATACTAGTTTGTCACTCTTCTCATTCCCTTTGCTAAATAACTTTTCATACTAATCTGATCAATCTAACTGCCTGTTTTCTGTGCTTTCTCTATCCTGCTAGATTTGCAATTATTCTGAACATTTTCTTCTTGAAATAACTCATTTCTAAATACCTTTTTTCACTGTTAACATCTTGCAGCAATTCTGCAACAAAATATACACTTAGCACAGTTCATCCTGCTACCAACATTGAATTAAAAAAATCTTAAGATTTCTATATTTATGTCTTTATTTAGTGGTTTCATTAGTGACAAAGGCTAAACTTTCTTGGTAAAATGTCTTTTATGTGTTGCAGATAAAACTGACTTGCTTTAACAAAGTATGTTTACAAATCCTTTCACCTGGCAATCTACCTGAATGCCCAACTATCTGAGAAGCCCTCCATGAAACCATGGTTGCTATTAATTCATTTAGGGCTTATTGACAGAATTGCTGTTTTTTATGCATGCTAATTTTCTGATTCCTCACTCTGTTTCATGTTTATAGACAAGACTTTATTGATCGTGAAGGGAAATTGATGTACATGATGAAAATGTTTGCATGTTCTTTTGTAACATACACCTTTTTGTGATTTTTTTTGTATATCTAAGCGAGTGTTCCTGCATCCCTCTTCTGCACTTTAGTCATGGCTTTTTTTCTGTTTGCTTATTTCAAAGCAACACCTGCTCCATTTCTAAAACTTTTTACTCATGTGCATTTTTGTATTTTTTACACCTCTAGCACTTTAACATCCTGAATTTTCATTTGCCTTAATTTGTAGAATAAACTTGAGTTTTAGCCTAAAGAAGTTTTCATTATCTTTTGTTTCTTGTCCTACAACTGTTATTATTGATCACCAAATTATTCGAGTTCTTGACATGACTTCATTCAGCCTTTCCTGAACGTCTATGACAGGTAGAGAGAGTGCTGTTTCTGGTGCGATCTTTTGCAGCTGACATTTCACTGTTTTAAACGAACATGAAATTAGATTGCTCATAGATCACTTATCCTATATAAACACAGCGTAATTGCCCTCCGAAAATCCTCTTTTTCTTGTTCGTTTTAGAGACCTTGATCGAAACTGATTTTAGATGTCAGAAAGGATTTCTTTTCTCTGTATTTCCTACATTGCTTTGTCGAGATTTTAACTTTATATCTAACTTTATATCTAGGCTCAGATTTCAACTATAAATTGTACAGTAATTAATAGCAGTAAATACTGATGTTTTGCACCCCCTTACCACAAAAATATATATGTTTTGTAGCTGGGATGAACTTTATTTCGTACGCGTAGCTACTGCGATTCGGACACAGACGGTTAAACATGGCGGCAAATCAGACACCCAGAGGGGGGGGGGGGCGTCTTCTCGCCTCCATTACTAAAATGCCAAATATGAGTGGCTTAAGCGACATACACAGTCGTGTAACTGACAGTTTGAGGTAGCCTATCGTGTAAATTTCGCTTTGTTGCTGATAGGTTAAGCTTTCGAAAATCTGCCCCAAAGTCATGTGACTGATTTTTCGCCCAGTTTCGTTGGTTAAACGCAATGATCACAAGCACCACCATGGTAACTGGGATGTGTAGTTTTTAATTCCGTTTGAATTATAACTGTACGTACTGTCTTCGTATTTGGCCAGGGCTTTAAAGAGAGGGCGCGCCAAAAATTTTCGGTGCCGTCGTCTCCGCTTTAAAGGTACCCCCGTCGCGGAAGAATTCGATCTCGGGACGTTTGCACAGCGTACATATATGGTTGGAGTTCTATTATGCGGATACATTTAGAGGACTATTAACCACTTAAGGACGGTTAAATTAATAATAATAATAATAAATAATAAACTTTATTTTATATAGCGCCTTTAAAGGTGGCTTCTCAAAGCGCTTTACAGAATGACAATAACAATAAATAAGAAGACTACAACAATAAATAAGAAAATTTCACAAGACAGGACACAATTATGATTACAACAATACAACAGTAACAATAGAGGAGACCGTAGAAGATGGTATTAAGAAGAGCAGAGGGGTGAAGAATGGAACCAGTTAAGTAAAGGCTTTTCTGAAAAGGAGGGTTTTGAGTCTGGATTTGAAGGAGTTTAGAGAAGGTGACTCTCTAATATCCTTGGGCAAAGAGTTCCAGAGCTTGGGGGCATAGCAGGAGAAGGCCCTGTCGCCCATACAATGTAGACGGGCTTGGGGGACAGTAAGGAGGGCAGAATTTGAAGAGCGGAGGTTGCGAGGTGGGGAGTAGGGCGATAAAAGTTCAGACAGGTATTGAGGTGCCAGGCCATGTAAAGCCTTGTAGGTGAGCATGAGGATTTTAAAGTCTACGCGGAATTTGACCGGAAGCCAGTGCAAGGACTCCAGGATAGGAGTAATGTGAACACTTGCACTAGACCTGGTCAGGATTCTGGCTGCTGAATTTTGGACATACTGCAGCTTGTTCAGAGTAGATTTAGATACCCCAGGGAGCAGAGCATTGCAGTAGTCAATTCGAGAGAATACAAATATGTTGATTAGCTTTTCAGCCACAGTTAATGATAGCATAGGGCGTAGTCTTGCGATATTTCTAAGGTGAAAAAAAGATGTTTTGACAGTATGCTGTACATGTGGGTCGAATGTTAAGCCAGAATCGAATATAACCCCAAGGTTTTTCAATTTTGATTGGAGCTCAAGTACAGAGCCATCTACAGACAGGGTTACAGGACTGGCTTTACGAAGTTGATGGGGGGTACCAATAAGCATGACTTCAGTCTTGTCACAGTTAAGATGAAGGAAGTTTTGAGTCATCCAAATTTTTATGTCAGAGATGCAATTAGATAGAATAGAGACAGCCACATCAGTGTCGGGTTTGGTATGGATGTATATTTGAGTATCGTCAGCGTAAAAATGAAAGCTGAGGCCATGTGATCTTAAAAGCTGACCAAGTGGGAACATGTAAATGCTGAAGAGCAAGGGGCCCAGTATTGAGCCCTGAGGGACACCAGACTTGACAAGACCAATTTCAGACCTGTACCCATTGAGAGAGACAAAGTGACAGCGATCAGTGAGGTAAGACTTAAACCATTTGAGGGCAGTGTCAGAGACTCCAAACACAGTCTCGAGACGAGAAAGCAAGATGTTATGGTCAACAGTGTCAAAGGCAGCACTGAGATCAAGAAGGATGAGTATGGAAAGAGAACCAGAATCAGAAGCTATTAGGAGATCGTTGGTGACTTTGACTAGGGCGGTTTCTGTGCTGTGAAGTTGACGGAAGCCAGATTGGAGGGGTTCGAAAAGGTTGTTTGTCATGAGGTGGTTATGTAACTGAAGTGTGACAGCACGTTCTAGAATTTTAGAGAGAAAGGGTAAGTTGGAGATGGGGCGAAAGTTGTTAAGATTGTCGAGAGCCATGTTAGGCTTCTTTGGCACTGGGGTAATAGCAGCAGTTTTGAGGACCGTTGGTACAATGCCGGTGCTCAAGGATTCATGTATTATATTGAGGACAATGGGACAGAGAGAAGAGAAACAGGACTGGAATAAAGTGGTGGGAATGGGATCTAAAATAGATGTGGTGGGTTTCATGCGCGTAACTAGTTTGTTTAGGGATGCTGAGTCAAGAAGAGAGAAGCTGGAGAGACGGGAACCAGAGAAGTTGGATGAGGATGGAGGAGGTGTGGAAATTATAACCGTAGTGGAGAGAATGTGATGCCGGATGTTGTCAATCTTAGAACTAAAGAAATCTAAGAATGTGTTGCAAAGTTGTGATGAGGCAGGTAATGTGGTGGGGCAGTTTGGCTTGAGCAGTCTGTTGATGGTGGAGAAAAGATGTCTGGGATTGTTTTGGTGATTTTCAATGATGTGAGAGAAGTAGGTGGATCTAGCAGACTCTATAGTAACCTTATAATCAGATAAGTAATCTCTCCAGGCCTGATAATGTACATTTAGGCCGGAAAGACGCCACCTACGCTCAAGTTTGCGAGAGGCTGCCTTCATGAAACGCAGATGGTCATTGTACCAGGGGGCAGGGCGAGAGAAGGAGATGGTTCGAGTTTTTAAAGGAGCAAAGGTGTCGAGGGTAGATAAAAGAGCATTGTCAAGTAACTGTATTTTGTCCTCTAGAGGGTCAGAGGAAGAGAAACAGGATAAGGAGGACAGAACAGAATTTGCAAACCTTGGGTGATCAATTGATCGCCAGTTGCGGAAATTTACAGAGCGTGAGGGGGAAGTGTTAGAAACAGGTAATTCCAGATTGAAGAGAATGGCTAAGTGGTCAGAGAGGCCTAGATCAAGGGGGGAGCAGTGGGAGACAAAGGAGTCATTTGCAATAATTAGATCTAAGGTGTGTCCTTTGTTATGTGTAGGGGTACAAACAAACTGAGCAAGGTCAAAGCATCCCAAAAGAGAAAGGAAGTCTTTAGCCAGACTGGAAGAGGTTGAATCAATGTGTATATTAAAGTCCCCTAGAATAAGGATCCTTTTAAATTTAAAAAGGATTTAAAAGGATCCCTCAAACTCAAGCCTGTGGAACAAAACAGTGGTCAACTGTTTTAAAGACAGCACTAAGATCTAGAAGCTCAAGCACTGTTTCATTCCCCTTGTCAGTAGCTAACAGAATATAATTTACAATTCTTGTTAATGCAGTTTCAGTGCTGTTGCATGGGCGGAAACAAGACTGAAATTTCTCAATTGTATTATTTGAATCCAAGTACAATTGAAGTTGGGCCACTGCTATCTGTAGTGGCAATACAGTAGCAGTTTGAAATTATTCATTATTATTAATAAATCACTTAGCTTAGAACATGTTGTGATATTTACTAAAAATCGTGTCTGTCTGTACTTCCATCTTAAGTCACCTCCTATACCGACCCAGGTTCTCTACCACACGACATCCCATCAATCATATTACTATTCAGAACCAGATATGAGTGAATACACAGAGTATTGCAACTATCACTAACCTAGAATAGAATTCAGAAGTTCCTTTAGGGGCTCCTGTGTTGACAATTTCCGTTTCACTGGTAAACCTAAAACAGTTAAAACATGAAACTACCATAAAATGCTCACTGTTAAATGTTCGCTCACTAGGCAACAAATCAGTTCTGGTTAATGATATGGTGCTTGACACCAACTCTGACCTGTGTCTACTAACAGAAACCTGGCTTAGACGCACTGACACTATTCCTTTAGTTGAAGCCTCACCTAATGGCTATACTGTTTTACAGAAAGCTTGTTGCTCAGTGCATGGAGGTGGTCTAGCAGCCATATTCAGTGAGTCTCTGAGAATTGAATTAAAAACTATTAATGACTTTCACACATTCGAAGCAATGCATCTTAAAATAGCACCAGAATCATCTACATACATTCTTTTACTGTACAGACCCCCAGGACCATATGCATTGTTTCTTGCCGAATTTGGTGAACTGCTCTCTGATTTAGTTATTAATTTAGACAAAGTTGTAATATTAGGTGACTTTAACATATATATGGACATACATACAGATAGAACTTTCAGTAAAAATGTCTTGTCTCTCCTTGACTCTGTAAGTTATAGTCACCATATGACAGGACCAACACACATATACTATCATACACTAGACATAATTCTCACTCACAGAGCTGATATTCATCACGTACTAGTCCAGCCCATCAATAACTCTTTTTTCTGACCACTCTTTAATTACTTTTGAGGTTCGACTGCCCTTGATAGCTTCCAAGGAGAAGACTATTACAACACGGCAGATCAACGGGGTTACTTCATTAAATTTCATGAACACGATGAACAATGTTAGCTCCATCTCCAGTAATAATGTTCACGAAATCACACATAACTATAATACAGTGGTCAGACAGGCCCTTGATGAAATTGCCCCATTAAAGACTAAGGTAGTCAAAACCACTAGACACTCTACATGGTATAATGATCACACACGATCCCTTAAACAGGAGTGCCACAAACTAGAGTGCAAATGGAGGTCTACTGGTCGGCATGGACTGCTCTGAACTTATAGAAAGCAATAAAAATAGCCCTCATTACCTATTTAAGACAATAACCAATCTTACAAATAAGACCAGTTCGATAGCACCATCTAACTTTAGTAGTGACAATATCATGAACTTCTTTAATGATAAAATTAGCAGCATCAGACTTCAAACAAAATCAAATAAGCCACAAAGTAGTCTGGTACAGAAATAATTTGAGAACCTCTTTAGTGTTTTTCAATTAGTTAATGACCAAGAACTCAAGAAATTCGTTATTAAGACAAAGTCAACCACCTGTCCGCTAGATCCCATTCCCACTCAGCTAATCAAAGATTGCCTTGAAGTACAGACAGGACATATAATTAGTATGATGAACATGTCCCTTGCATCAGGTGTTGTACCTGATCAATTTAAGGTAGCGGTTGTAAGACTGCTCATTAAGGAGCCAAAAGAAGCCCCCCGGAGATGGGTGGGGGGTGTCTTTCTTCCTCCATAACTAAAATGCCAAATAGGAGTAGTTTTTAATTCAGTTTGAATTATAACTGTACGTACTGTCTTCGTAGTTGGCCAGGGCTTTAAAGAGAGGGCGCACCAAAATTTTTCGGTGCCGTCGTCTGCGCTTTAAAGGTACCCCTGTCGTAGGAGAATTTGACCTCGGAACGTTTACCCAGCGTAATATTGTATTTCATTGCAATTTGACAGATTGTTTTTAAATCAATTGTTGTCAGAATATCCCCACTTTCAAACAAGAACAAAACTGCAAAGATTTTATTAGCTGGCTGTTTCAGTGACCTAAAGTATATATTTAAAGTAATAATTTAACAATATATATAAATGTTTTAAGATATGTTTATGTTGTGAATGTCTGTAGATTGTATCTTATTTTTAGTTTTTGTTTTGTTTCACGTTAATTTTATAAGGGAATCTTGATTAAAATACTTGTATTTTTTCAGACAGAATTCACATTCGCTGCAGCCAAATTGCCTTGCAGATCAGATATCAAGGAACCAAACAATTATCGCGCCCGGCTCCTCAGTTGAATCGCTTTAACATGCTAATGCGTTGGTGTAACACTCTGTGTCTACTGTACATTGTGAACAAACCGGTTTCACAGGTATTTTCAACCCCTAACCACTGTTGTTTCATCGGATGTTACCCTGTATATCGCTTTGAGGAGCCACCTTTAAAGACGCTATATAAAATAAAGTTTATGTTTTTTATAATTATTAATATTGATGATATTCTTCCTCCCAGGACTTGTAAAATTGTTGTTATTATTGTTGTTATCCTGTAAAGCGCTTTGAGAAGCATACTGTCCAGCATATTGTATTTCATTGCACTTTGACAGATCGTCTTATAATCACTTGTTGTTAGAATATCCTCCAAGAGGATATTCCCCCCAAGAGAATATAGAGGATATCCCCTAAGAGGTATCCAGGTAACAGTGAAACGGGCGTACAGTCTGGGGAGATCGCCTATTTTCCATGTAAATAGTTCACTGGTTCCACACCCCTTGGTGTCGGTCTCTCTACCTCTGTCTCTCTCTCTGTCTCTCTCTCTCTCGGGCCCGCGCTCTTGGCGTGCTTTTCTTGTGTCTTTCTCTCATCTGGGCGCGGGAGTGCTGCTGGCGGGTGGTGAAGTAGAAGAAATAACTCTTCTAAAATCACCAACTCTTGCCGGACCAAGTCAAGGCAACTACCAACTTGCTGCAACCAGTCCAACCCCAGGATACAGTCCTGGTGGACTGGGGCAAGGTAGAAAGGGGTCTGCCCTCGGTGAGGCAGGGAAGGAATAAGCCCCGGAGCAGGGGTGAGACGGCCTGAGACGACCCGGGAAAGGGCCCCCCTTCCGCTGAGTAGGTCACCATGGGGTAGCCCTGATAAGGGCTGTGGCCACTGGAGGTGCTGAGGGGTTGTCCCAGCCCCTGACAGCTGCTGCTCGCCCCAAAAAGGCGCTTTAGGGGGTCACTCGGCTGCTGGGGGAACCGGCGCTCCTCTGAGACCGACATCATCGGCCGTTCACTGTCCATTCTCCTGCTTCTGACACCAATGTAATGAATTTGTGTTTGTGAAGGATGAACACAGAGACTCAAACTTGTGGAGTTAAAAACTGTGCTTTATTTCTTCTCCGTCACCACCTGCCAGCAGCACTCCCGCACCCAGACGAGAGAGAAACACAAGACAAGTCCGCCAAGGGCGTGGGCCCGAGAGAGAGAGAGACCGACACTAAGGGGTGTGGAACCAGGGAACTGTTTACATGGAAAACGAGCGATCTCCCTTTAAGTCATTTTAATAACAATGAATAGTCACCTATGCGTTACAATATAAACATTTATATTGATTTAAATCACGTTTTGATTTAAATCGCAAACGCGTGTTTAAATCTATGTGTTTTTTGATTCACAATCAGACAAATGCAACATAAATTGGGCAGTGTAGTCTTCTAAGTATCTTAATAAACTTTCAGCATAGCTTTCTCCCCGTTTAGATTAATTTTTCTTGGGATCTTGGGATCAAATGTGGAAAGATTAGATTGTAATCGTTTTTATTTTTTAAATACATTTTAGAAAAGTGTAATCTATACTAAAAAGCTGTACACCACCTTCTATAAAGATACATATTGTAATACTTTCGGGTTCGGTTAGGACGGACACAAAAACTCAGACTTGCGGAGTTAAATCTCAACAAAACAACAACAAATCTCAATGTCTTGTACAAATTATTCATAATACAAACCAAAAATAGCCCGCAAACTCTCTCAAATTCCAGCCCCTTATGCAAAACCAAACCCTCCTCCCATCCCAGTTCATCCTCTTTATCCACCTCAATTACGCAAAAAGCATATGCAAAATCAATACCTCAACACGCCATACTCAACAACGATAATTCACAAACAGCCAGAACATGTATCTCCACATTCCCAAATAGACCTCATTTCCATAGCCCCTTATGCAAAACCAACAACCCTCCCCTGTTCTCTCTCTCCGCTGGCGTTTGTAATCGTTTTTATTTTTAAATAAATTTGAGTAAAGTCATGTATTTTAAAAATCTTAAGATTTCTATATTTATGTCTTTATTTAGTGGTTTCATTAGTGACAAAGGCTAAACTTTCTTGGAAAAATGTATTTTATGTAAACCATGTTTGCTATTAATTCATTTAGGGCTAGAATATGTTCATTGTCTTCCAATGAAAGAAGGATTCCTTTCGCCGTAGTCGGGTTGACATTAGAAGCTTGCCACTCCCGGACTGTTACACCAACGCATTAGCATGTTAAAGCGATTTCCTTTCTAGCCTTTTAACTAGTAAGTACTGTACTTACTGGGTGGTTTTGGAGGGGGGGAGGTGTCTTTCGCTGGAAATCTCACCCCCTTCTACTTTGAAAATACCTGTGAAAGAGGTTTAATTTGTCACAGCCACCACTCCCGAGAGGGGGTTGTACTTGCAGTGTATCGGTATAGATGGGAAAGCCAGAGCTGACCGCTACGCCGCCCACGTGTTATGCTCTTTGTTAATGTCTAAGCCGGGACACATCATTATATCTCATTTTGTATTTCTATTTTAAAAAATCGTTTACCCAGCCTAACAGTATTGTTGTTATTGTTTTTATCCTGTAAAGCGCTTTGAGGAGCCACCTTTAAAGGTGCCATATACAATAAAGTTCATTATTATTATTATTATTATTATTATTATTATTATTATTGTTAATTTGCTGGACAGAGAGGTGAACATTATTACGCAGAAGACAAAGATAGCGATTACATTGCATTGTGCATTGTGCTGCTGTAATACAGTTTTAAATCATTAAAAGTCTAAACAGTATCAGCTTTATTTATGGGTTTTAAATAAAGGCGATTTAAATGCGATTTAAATCAATATAAATGTTTATATTGTAACGCATAGGTGACTATTCATTGTTATTAAATTGACTTAAGTTCGATCATGTTGTGATATTTAGAAATATAAATTTGTTTGGTGCGGGGTGCGGATTGTTAATTAATTGTTAAATTATTACTTTAAATATATACTTTAGGTTACTGAAACAGCCAGTTAATAAAATCTTTGCAATTTTGTTCTTGTTTGGAGGTGGGGATATTCTGACAACAATTGATTTAAAGACAATCTGTCAAAGTGCAATGAAATACAATATTACGCTGGGTAAACATTCCGAGGTCAAATTCTTCCACGACAGGGGTACCTTTAAAGCGTAAACGACGGCACCGAAAAATTGTGGCGCGCCCTCTCTTTAAAGCCCTGGCCAACTACGAAGACAGTACGTACAGTTTAAATTAAAACTGAATTAAAAACTACTCATATTTGGCATTTTAGTTATGGAGGCGGAAAGACGCCCCCCCATCTCCGGGTGCCTGAGTTGTCGCCATCTTTAACCATTCCGTGTCCGAGTCGTTGTAGGTAGAGACACGTTTGAAAAAAAGTTCATCCCAGCTACAATACATTATTTTAAAGATTTTTGTGGTAAGAGGGAGCAAAACATCAGTATTTACTGCTAGTAATTAGTGTACGATCTATAGTTGAAATCTGAGGCTTAATAAAAAGAAAAAGAGCATTTTCAGAGAGCAATTACACTGTGTTTATGTAGAATAAGTGATTAGGTTTATGAGCAATCTAATTACTCGTTTAAAACGCTATATAAAATAACGTTTCTTATTAATTTGCTGGACAGAGTGGTGAACATGATTATGCAGAAGACAAAGATAACGTTTTAGTTAAAAGACATTTAATTAAACACGGGTTTGTGATTTAAATGGAAATGGGGGTGACGGGAACTTTTAATCTAAATAAAAATAAAATAAATTAAACAGGTTTTGATAGTTAATAACCACTTTTTATGCACGAAACACGGGTGGTTTTTCTTCCACCTATTCAGCTTAGAAATCTGTGTACGCTGTAAGGTTTTTACTTCCTAATTAAACTTTTAAAATACGCCTTTCAAATAGAAGCAACATATGTTGTTGACTTCCTGTTGTGTTGAGCAGATCAGCACGTCTTTTTTCCCCAATCAGAGGGGTGTCAGATGGTGTCAGCCAAACACCATTCTGAAGCCCTACCGTAATCTCTGGTATAGGGAGACCCCAGAATTCTGTCCCATAGTTTAGATAGATAGATGATAGATACTTTATTGATCCCGTGAGGGAAATAAAGTAAATAATTTTCATTTTAGGAAATTATTAAACGCTCGGTTAAAAGCAAGGGAGATTGTCCGTTATAGTGGATATAAAAACAAGAGTTTGCTGCGGCATTACTGGAAACCCAATTTTAACACAAATCGCCTGCATTATATCCGAGAAGACACAGACCGGCGCCAGACTGGGAGATTGCCCGGAGCATAAAAGAAATTCAGACAAACTAGGGATTGGACAGTTTCCAAGTGCTTGTACAATCGTTCAAATAAATGTGCAAAAGAAATAAACAAAATAATCATTTATTTCTTTATCATATTGGCTAGCTAATGTCCTCTCTTTGCCAGTTAGTGGCTGTGTTTCTGCGTTGGGTAGCAGCGGGTGACTGTTCTCAGGCGGAAGATGTAAACAGCTTAATCTTCGTGTTAAATAATTTTTTTAAATTAAAATTAATTCTATACGGCAATTGCATATTTGGGGACCGTTTCATAAAACCTTTCATGCTTAAAATGTTTAGTGTTTACTAAGCGGATTAAAATGTGCACAGTAAAGAGATTAAATGATTAAATCTTTTCACTACCGACCAATGCACCACAAGTGCCCCTGTCGGTCATTTTGGCCAGCCAATCACTTACCGCGGTGCCCTGCGGTGGCTTTCCCGTACCTCGGGTTTGTACCGTGCATTTTGAAAGGCTGCATCTGTAGCTTTCTTAACGTGAGAAGTACTATCGTAAGTAAGTACTGTACAGTAAGTACTTCCTGTACTTAATGTACTGTACTTAAGTACTACTACTGTAAGCAAAAAATTGGGTTTTGGGGGTTTGGGGGTGCCTTGCCCCCTTCTACTTTGAAAATACTTGTGAAACCGGTTTAATTCGTCACAGCCAGCACTCCCGCAGAGAGTGATGAAAACCGCGCAGCACCAGGCGAATGCACATTAATATGTGGGCTTTTGGGCTCAGGTGGATTTGTGCCCTACAGTTCACATGCGGTACCGCTGTGTACTTTACATACAGTACGAACATGTGTTATTTTG